>NW_006239566.1:21875-58219 GCF_000226075.1 Solanum tuberosum
GCCCAGTTCAAGAACGATGGATGTATCCATGTGAAAGGTAACTTAAGTTAATTATATATTATAAGATATATAAATATACTAGTGATACTATATT
Source organism: Solanum tuberosum (assembly GCF_000226075.1). Lineage (NCBI taxonomy): Eukaryota > Viridiplantae > Streptophyta > Magnoliopsida > Solanales > Solanaceae > Solanum > Solanum tuberosum. The sequence continues at coordinate 21,970 of NW_006239566.1, forward strand.
GACATATACTTACATTATGTTTGAAGGAAACTCCATGGGGTGAAGTATGATATCAAAAATAAGAATAGAGTTGAAGGTTGTATACGTAACGCATGTTTGGTTAAAGAATCATCAACACTTTGTGCGGACTACTTTGAGTCACACATTTCGACAAGACATAGAAAAGTCCCACGAAATGCAGATGATGGTGGGGTTGGAGAGGACCATCCTGAAATGTTGTCCGTTTTCAAGCATGTTGGTCGTGGTTTTGGTAAAAAGAAAATAAGAAGGTTAGATTATAGAGAATATCATGCAGTTCGGACATATATTTGGTTGAATTGTGATGCAGTGAAACCATATATAAAGTAAGTTAATTATCATGATCTAGATATAAATATTATTTACATTTGAAGTTATTGAACTAAATTAGCTTTATTTTCTTCCGAATTTTATGAGGATACCTTGAGACAAATACAACCATGTATTCAAGATAGTGATATTGATGCTAAACTTGAAACATAGTTTGCGTCTTGGTTTAATCAATACGTAAGTACTAATAGATCTAGATTAATCTCTATAGTGAATTAATATAATCTTAATGTATATCTAATTACTTATAGTGGCAATAGGCACGTGGTCCTTCATCCGTCATTACCAATCAATTCATGAAAGATCTTGCAGAAGGGCCATTGCATAAAGTTCAACCCTTTAATGGATATGTTGTAAATGGTTACAAATTTCACACCGAAGAATACAGTTCAAATAAATCTACAATGAATAGTGGTATATGCATTAAGGGCTCTAGTCACAGTGCAAATGAGATCGATTATTATGATATATTGATAAAATTTCTGTAGCTCAAAAGTAAATGAAACTAAACAAAAACATTAAAGAAAAATCAAGAAATTAACACATTAGTGGAATTCAACCTACATTCATACTCAAGTGTGATGACTAACAACTTTATTTTAATGATTCACAGTACTCGGCATTCAACCTAACATGTATCTGCACATATAAGAAAATTCAGCATGAAATAATTTTAAAAAAATAAAAAATGCTTACCTATAAGTATTCAAGAGTATTAAATTTTAATAGAATAAAGGAGCAAACCTGAGAAATTAAAGGAGAAGAAAGGGGCAATATAGTTTAGGAGAACAAATATGGACTAAGAATGGAAACTTAAATTAAATAAAATTGGACTAAAGTAAGAAGTACCATAATCTTCACTTATATCAAACTGAAAATTATATTCACTCGTCATTCTTCTAAAATCTCAATTAAATGCAAAATTTTCCTGCAACAAAAAATTCCGAAAGTACAAATACATAAGGGGAAATACCAATTATCACTTGTTTTGTGTAGGAATAGAGTGTAGTCTCACCTCTATGATCATGTACCAAGTTTGGAATGGCAAGTTCAAATTGTAACTTTTTGCACATTAATGATCAATGGTCTTTTAATTTATTTTTTTAAAAGGGAAATTGAAGAGAGAAATACAATGCTTCCCAATTCTTTTTGAAGACACGGGCAAATAAAATACTTGAATTAAAAAAAAAAGTTCATCAAGAAAGTATATCCAAACATAAACTTGAGTAATAACATGCTAATTAGCTGAAATTTTTCATCAAATCATGAAACTTTAAATTCAAACTCATGCAAAATGGAAAAGAAAATTTTTTTATCTATAGAAACACATGAAGAAACTTCAATGTGACAATTCAAATATAGAAAATATGTGAATAATAATGATTGAAGAGGAAGATTACCAAGTGAGAGGAGAGGATGAAAGAAGACGATGAAGAGAAATCACCATTACGTGTGGAAAAAGAAGAGCAATACACGTGTGTTTAATAGTGCAACTTTATAGTACACATTTCTTAGCTTGTTGTACAATTTGTATTGTTGTGTAATAGTATAACTTTATAGTACACATTTCTTAGCTTGTTATACAATTTTTATTGCTGTGTTAAGACACATTTCTTAGCTTGTTGTACAATTTTTATTGCTGTGTTAGTCCCCTCAACTCCCACTTCTATATAGGAGTAAAGTAGTAAATAACATGAAATATTTCACATTACCCCATACCATATCTATACCGAAAGAATCATGTAAATTAAGCAACAAATGGAACAACACCATGATTTGCATGTAATATGAACCGTAAAAGAAATTTGACGGAAAGCTCTAGTAGGATGGAGTTCACAATATTAATAGGCAAATTCCGGATATTTGAACGGTAACCCATTAGATAACAGGGGAATACAATTCGTTTTTTTATCACCACAAAAAACTTCAAGTTATTTGAAGCTTAGACGTGTGTTTGAACTTTGCAATTATAATGGCTATTAAAAAAATCAAACGTTTTACTTTGAAAGACTATAATTTAATCTTTTTCAATTGAAAGAAAATTGTCAGCATAAAGATGGGCCATTGTTCATAATTTTATAATATCATGTTGTAATATTGATGAAGTAAAATATGCATAACTGAGGAATGGAAAATACAAATGTATTTTTGGTAAACAAGCTCATAATTTAATTGTAGAGTCCAACTCACCTTCTACTACTTGGAGTTAAATTAGGTTTGTTTAAATTGTAAGTATTATATAGCGTAGAAACAAAAAAAAAAAAATACCTATCACCAACATGGATGGCCTCCCCCATTTGCCTGGAGATATTGTCAACTCCATCTTCTTTAAGCTTCCTGTGAAATCTCTTATACGATTCAAAAGTTGTTGCAAATCATGGTATGGTTGTATCGATGACGCCGACTTCATCAAGTCACATCTACATAAATCGTCTATCGATATTAGTCGTAAAAAAATTGTCTTGGTTAATTCAATCTTTCTACATAGAGGAGGAACACGCAAATTTAAAATTGTGTCAATGGAAGCATCAATTAATGCTGATTCAAAAGTTGTGTATCTGAATATCCCAGAATTCTTTAGTGACTATTTTTCTTTGGAAGTGTTTTCATGCAGTGGCTTGATCTTTATGACGTCATACGATCCTGGCTATTGTATGACATTATTGAATCCTTTGGTTGGAAAATACAAACTCATTCAAAATTCTCTTTTCAGTCAAAACACAAAGACAAATCGTTGTTGGACATCTCCAATATTTGGTTTTGCCTATGATTTTGTGGCTGAAGATTACAAGGTTATATGTGTACATCACTTGATAAACAAATACTTCAACAACGTTGAAGTATACTCGGTTAAAAATCAATGTTGGAGAGCAATTCACAATACTTTTCCTGTTTCCCCTGATTCTTATAACCAGCACCTATACAGTAATCAAGTTTCATTAAACGGTGTCATTCACAGGATGTCATACAACAGGGCAGTTATATCTTTCCATCTAGTAGACGAAAAATTTACTGTAACAGTAGTGCCAAAAACATGTGGGAAACAGCCGACATTACATGTATTGGGTGATGGCGTCTGTGTTTTCACAACGGTTGGCGAGGAAAATTTGATTTGGTCGCTGGAGAAAGATAGGTGGAATTGTATCAACAAGTTTCACTCACACGCATTGGAATGCCTATATTATATTTACCGATTAGAGGTATTAAATACCGCCCAGCAGGTGCCTTCCTATTTGTTAAGGAGAATGGGAATATACTATGGAGAAAGCATAATGGTTCTTTTATTGAGTATGATGTGCGGAAAAATGAATATACTGAGTTTAAGTCTATACAAGTACCGCCTTTTGAGGAAAATAAGGCTTTGTACCGGGAAAGTTTAGTTTCTTTGAAGATTTCGTGGGATTGACTAGGTAGCAATTTCTAGTAGTATTAATAGAAGAATATTACCTAATTGTCATTGTTTCTGTTTGATTTGTGGATAATGGTATATAGTAGCAAGTAAAAATATGATGTTGAATTTCTACCCTGATTTTGTCTGACTATCACCGTAACTTGTTTTTAAGACCACTCTTATATATAGGCTATAGCGAATCCGTACTGGGGTGATCAATGTAAAAGTGTCGCCTAAAAAATGAATCCACTAATTTCTTCTGTTACCTTTCAGCTTAGAATCCACAGAGATATTATATAATGAGTTTTACCTTATCCTTCCATTGAAAATCAACAAATTTGCAAAAGGGTGTGACCTGATCTCCTTGTTTTAATCTGTCAACAAGAGTAGTTCGTTAAGTAATGATGTGAAAGTCTAATGGGGAGCTGGATAGCCAATACTTACCGCAACTCACTCTATGATGAGTTGAAGTTCTTGTGTCATTTTTCATTTCATTACTTTTTCTCCTTCCACAATCAATAATTCATAGACCATGCCTTTATTTATGTTATCTTATTATCTGCTTATTTCATTTTAGTATAGGAATCTGTCACCACAACAATCTGATCAAGTAGGATAAATATACAAAGATATGACATTTATTCACTAGATATTAATTGGGTGGGGCTGACACAAACCAAAATCAGATTTTGGATGAGATGATCACCATCAGATACATATATATATATATAAAGAGATGATATTCAGGCTTAATTAAGTGGCAAATGTTATCTTCTATTCTTGAAGGATGGAAGAATAAGAGACTCAAGATAAAAATAGTGTTCAATAGGAACAAACTATTCCAAATTTACAGAATTTTTGTGAAATGTTAACTCACTTTAGTATTCTCTTTTTTTATCTGTATTGTAAGTTACAGAGGTTCCCTTTAATCTAGTTTTTCATCTAGGAAGTGGCAAAAGAGAGGAAAATCCTTTGCTTATTTTTTAGGCATGTTACTGCTGCAACAGTATAGCAGCAAACTTATCTGTTGATTTACTTATCTTGGAAACTAAACTTTCCACATACAAGGCCTTATTTGAAATTAAGTCCCCAACTTTTAAATTCATTTTTCCGCACTTCATACTCAATAAAAGAACCCCCCATAATATGTTTCCATTCTCTTTAACACATATGAAGAAGTTACCTACTGATGACCAATCATGCATTCCAATTAGTGAGAGTAAAGTAGGGAACTTGTTGATGTAATTCCACCTATCTTTCTCCAGCGACCAAATCAAAATTTCCTCGCTAACAGTTGCCAAAACACCAGACACGATCACCCAATGCTTATAATGCCTATGAGCTTTAGCCCTCTTCCCCTTCCTCTCTTATGGAGAATTCTACGAGGTGATTTTCATAAGTGAAAATCATCCTTTGCCCACACAAGAGTTTCATAATCACGAATAGTACAAGATCAGAGCTCTGAATTCCTTGCTTTTAAATCAGTTGTAGGAAAGCTTTAAAAGGTTAAAGTTTTGTGAATTTAGGTTATCATGTTAATATGTAAATCGTGATCCTAAATTATGCTTCCGCTGCATATATATATATATATACACATTCTATACTCTAACAGCAACATCCACGGTGGGTCTTCTCTTCCTTGTTTTGAAATCCCAAGAAAGGAACTCATTTTATTCACTAAACAGCTTACAAAAGTGTCATACAAGATTCAATCTTCATTTCAGTACCATCTCTCCTTTTGTTCTCTATCTAAAGTTCATCAGAACTTTAAAATTTGTCTTTGGCACAAGTATTGTTTTTGTTTACAAGTTAAACTACTTGATTTTGAAGAAGCCTAATGCAGATATTCTTGTTAATAGGCACTCTAGTTGTTGGTGCAAATTTCGGAGATCAAGGTTCAAATCCTAGCAGAAATAATATTCGCGGGTACTTGTGTTGATGGGGAGGTAGACGGTAGTAGTTACCTAATAGAATAGTCATGTAAGCTGGTTCGGAGTCAGACACCACTGTTATCCCAAAAAAAGAAGATGGATTTTTTATGTACATCATCCCTTTGGAGTTGGACTTGGTGATTATAAGTTTCAGCAACAGTTGATCACCTCCCTCATAGTTTTGTTTAACAAGACTTCATTTCATCATTGCTTCCATTCTAGTTTACACTCACCACAACTCATCAAATTTCCAAACTCCAATTTTCTTTGCATTATTCATTATTGTTAGACTTAGTGGTATAACTGTGTATAAAACGCTGTAGCAGTTTTGGGGAAGGGGTTATTACGATGGCTTAGGAACAATATTTGAGTTGAACATAAAGTATTTGAAGTTCAAATAGAAATAATTTGTAGATGAAAACCTGTATTAAGACTTGGAATTTGCCATTACAGTTTCACGCCACTAACTGAAAAATGATGAAAAGATCAAAGTTGTGAACCGAAAATACTAAAGTAAGTGTAGCTGCAACTAAATTCTCCTACAGATAGCAGTGGAGACACATACACATGAACAAGAAATGTAAGAAGTTTGATGTAACTAACAGAGGGAGTTTCTTGATGAACCTCAGAAACAGAGCATTCTTTTCTGCAGCAGGCAGTCACATTTGCGAGTTACTTCTTCTTCTTCTTTTGCAGAGGGAGTTTCTTGATGAACCTCAGAAACAGAGCATTCTTGGTGAAACTAACAGAGGGAGTTTCTTGATGAACCATAAAATCAGAGCATTCTTTTCTGCAGCAGGCAGTCACATTTGCGAGTTACTAACAGAATGAACCACAGAAACAGAGCATTCTTCTTCAATTGCAGCAGGCAATTGGGATTATTTTATGTCATCAGATGGAATTAGACCCAAATCTTGATTTTCTTGAGCGAAGGATTTCACAGTTCCTTGACATTGTGACGAAGAACTGACAAGATAATTGGCCTTCCTCCTAATGCGACACATAACCAATTCGTCATGAGCTACAAATTCACTAGTTCGTTTCAAGTCGTTTCGTTTACTTTCAGTAAGGCTATATTCTTTCATAGTCCAGACATGATTGTCTTCATCTAAACGGAATTTTTTCTTAATGCCAATCTGTGATCCTTCCCTATCATTAACTGATTTAGCGCTGCCAAATTCTCTCCATAAGCCGCCTCCAATTGCCCTGCTGAAGTACTTACCATTCTCTCTCTTTTTCTTTAACAGAGTGAGGACATAAAAATCAGTAGTATCATTCGTCCCGAATGACTCAGATAGCTTCTCATCGCCATACAAGTCTGTAAATCCAATTTCTAGGTCGTCATAATCCTCAAGTGTAAAAGATTTGACAAGAAACTCCATGAGTTGTTCATCAGTAAAATTCGTCCTCATTTTTATCCAAAAGAAAAGAAACAGAGTGTTTTTTTTTTTTTTGTTGAGGAAAAGAAAGAAGAAGAGAGCGAGTGAAGATATTGTAGAAACAAAATGAATACTCCACCTTGCTATTTATATATATACAACTTTTTTTTGTTGTTTGGATATTGTTTTTATGTGCTTTTACCAATTCACACGTACGTAATATATAGTAACACTAAAATAATTTTGTACTTTTATTGTTTTAAAGTAAAATTTAAGTAATTATTTTAATGCTTCAAATAATAGTTTAATAATTTGACTATTATAATCCTTTCTCTGTCTATTTTTAGTTGTTCTGATGCGTTTTTCAAACGTTAATTTGATTATTTTCAAAATTAAATTAGATTACATTAATTCGATATTTTTAAACAAGGGAAAAAGGACGAATTTACCCCCGAACTTTGATAAATGGTACGTCTATGCCCTCCGTTATACTTTGCGTCCACATAAGCCCCTGCCGTCCAATTTTCGGTACACACATGCCCCTCTCACTAACGGACCCCTCGTTTTGTACACGTGTTTTAATCCTAATCAACTACCCGTTTGACCATTCTTTTAACCCATAAACCCACAACCCGCCCCATAAACCCAATAACCCACCCGATTCCCTCTAAAATATCTAAGTTAATTAAACATTCCAAATGAAGAGTCAGTGAAGGTTGAAAATCACTCCAATGGCGGCGGTGCCGGTGGCCTTGCCGATTTTCCATCTTTGGCCGCTGCTGCCACCACCAAAACGAAGAAGAAGAAGCCACAAACCCTATCCCTTTGGGAGTTCAACACTTATAGCGCTGCTAAGTAATCTCAAACTGCCGCCACTGTGGCAACCAAAGGCTTGACACCGGATAAAGTTTTGATGCTCCCTACCAGTCCTCGCGAGCGCACTGCGGAGGAACTTGGCCAGTCTCGACTCGGAGGTGGATTCAAATTGTACGGTTACGACAGGTAAAGGGGGAAGGGTTCGTCGGATGATTCTCATAAGAAGAGAGGGTTCCGAAGGGATACCGATAGGGGAAATTGCTCCATCTCGTGCCGACGAGACTGATGATTGGGGTGCAGCTAAGAAAACATCGGCTGGTAATGGTTTTGAAAGAAGGGGGGAGAGGTGAACGGGGAGGTTTTTTCTCCGATTCCCAGTCTAAAGTTGATGAATCTGATAATTGGGCAGCGAATAAAGCTTTTGTAACCTCTTCTGGTCGAAGATTTGATAGGAGAGGGAGTTTTGAGTCAAACGGTAGTGATTCCGATTCGGATCGGTGGACCAAAAGGAAGGAAGAGGAAGGTGGACGGAGATTTGCCTCCGGTGGTGGTGCATTCGACAGTTTAATAGAAAGAAGAGGTGGGGTTATTGGGTTTATGGGGCGGGTTGTGGGTTTATGGGTTAAAAGAATGGTCAAACGGGTAGTTGGCTAGGATTAAAACACGTGTACAAAGCGAGGGGTCCGTTAGTGAGAGGGGCATGTGTGTACCGAAAATTGGACGGCAGGGGCTTACGTGTACGCAAAGTATAACGGAGGGCATAGACGTACCATTTATCAAAGTTCGGGGGTAAATTTGTCCTTTTTCCCTTTAAACAATTATACGAAAACTACATAAATTGCAAAAAAAATTGCATGCCAATATGATGAAAAAATATATCGTAAAATGTTAGTCAAAGTTCTTATCGTTTAACTCTAAAAATGAAACCATCACAACTAAAAAGGTATGGAAGGAGTAATGAACAAAGTTTGAGTGAGATTCGACCTCAAACAAACTCAATATATGCTTTGTATAATATTTAGAGTTGGTTGTGAACTAAACCCTTCGTAGTTATGTGATTTTAGAAGACGGCTAATGATGAAGACGTTTTTTTAGGACTAACTAATTTACTGTATTTTACGAAAGGAGAAAAATGTTACTCTTGGCTTCTTAAATGATAGATCAAACACTGTTAAACTCGTTATATATACAATCGAACATGGGAAAATATGTATAACATATATGTATCTGATACAAAATGTTCCCTTATTGGCCAACATCATAACACTATTAGTGTTGAGTTGAGCTGAAATTAGTTTTGAGTCTTTCTGTTCTTGAGTTATAACCTACTTGTTTTTATACAAATTTTGTAATTGATGATCAGAGTTAGTCCCTTAGATTATATAGTTGTAATCTAAAGGCCACTTGAGTTTAGTGGAGTTTGTTCTTTAGGCAAATTCTATGAGGAAAGGTTGTGGATTTTTACTCCGTTGAACAAAGAGTTTTTCACGGTAACATTAAGTTTTGGTGACTGTACCCTGTCTATCAACAGACCAAATCATGACGATAACTATGACTTGTTGCGTAGAAATTCACCATCACATTTTTACATAAAAATTGATCCACATCAAATTCAAATCTTACTCCTATATACCATTATATATTCACAAATCAATTAAAGAAAAGGACAACACAAATTATATAAGCTACTTCAACAGAAACAATAGCAATGTTCTTCAATTAATACTAGAAACTGCTACCTAATAAACACAAAGTTGGAAAACTATATATCATTATGTTGGAATTTGTTAATCCCATGGAAACTAAACTTTCCACATACAAAGCCTTCTTTGCAATAAAGTCCCCAACTTGTGTCACCTTAAATTCAGTATATTCATTTTTCCGTACATCATACTCAATAAAAGGACCCTCGAGCTTTCTCCATAATATGTTCCCATTGTCCTTAACACACATGAAGTTACCTGCGCATGACAACCAATGACTAGGCTTTCCAATAAGTGAGACTAAAGTAGGGAACTTGTTGATACAATTCCAGATGGTTTTACTATCTTTCTCCGGCCACCAAATCAAAATTTCCTCGCCAATAGTTGCCAGAACACAGACGCGACCACCCAATGCATATAATGTCGGTTTTCTCCCACATGTACTTGGCACTGGCATTACAATAAATTTTTGTTCTGTGAATAACACCGTTTAATGAAACTTGATCATGGTATATGTGCGGTGGCAATGGATCAGAGGGACCAGGAAAAATATTGTGAATTGTTCTCCAACATTGATTTTTAACCGAGTATACTTCAACAAAGTAACGCCTCGTTTTTCAAGTACAGATAGATGTACACATAAAACTTTGTAATCTTCGGCCACAAAATCATAGGCAAAACCAAATACTGGAGATGAGAAGAGAATTTGGAATGAGTTTGTATTTTCCAACTGCAGGATTCCATAATGTCATATTATAGCCAGGATCGTATGCCTTTCATAAACACCAAGCCACTGCATGAAAGCACTTCAATATATTTATAGTTACTACAGAATCCGGGGATATTATTGGGCTCGTCCAGGTACACAAATTTTGAATCACCACTAATTGATGCTTCTATTGACACAATTTTATATTGCCGTGTTTCTCCTTGAGGAAGACAATTTTTTTACGACAGATGATTTATGTAGATGGTACTTGATGAAGTCAGCCTCATCGATACAACAACGCCATGATTTGCAGCAACTTTTGAATCGTGAAAGATAGTTCATAGGAAGCTCTAATAGGATACAGTTGACAATATCTTCGGGCAAATTGGGGATTTTTGAGCGGCCATTCATGCTACTGCTAGGTTTTTTTTGCTACTTCAATAATGCTATATAATAAACCAGGAAGATATTAACTCATCTTTTCAATTAAATTGTATTAGCTCGTTTTTTTTTTTTTTGGGTTATATAGCATCATTGAAGTAGGAAACAGAACAAAAAATAATTAGCTTTAGGCCCCTTTTTCTTCAAAAAATGCCTTTTTAATTGGTTTTAGGCGGCGACTTTATTTTTCAATAATAATAACAAAAAACTTTAAAACGGATTGTAAGTTTGTAAGTTATATATTTTGTTTTCTTTTTTATATTTGTATATGGTTCTAAGTTGTCACATACTTTTTTTCTTCTTTAAATCTTGAAGCAAGGAGAAAGGTGTATATAAAGTGTACATACTTTGTATATTCAATATATAATCTTATGGTTTATACACCCATCTATCACCATGTTTATTGATGCTATATATATAGTTGTTCTACATGACTATACAATGGGATACACAATTGTGGATTATATATAATGGTAAAGAGGTGGAACTTTTGTGTTCAAGTAGTGTATATCATTCTTTAAAAATGTATAATCAATATATATTTAGGTATAACGGTATAAAATAACTGTTCTAACCATACCATTGACACCCCTAGATTTAGACGTGTGGTGACAGGTATTAGAAAAAATTTGTCCCGCGCTTGTACATATGCAAATATCTCTTCCTTTTTAGCATGTTGTGTATGCATAAGTTTAAGGTATTTTTACATTGAAAGTCAGCAAGTCCAATGTTCTTATCAGAATGGACCTATAATAACTCATTAGTTTAGCATGTGTGTCATGTAGCTCAGACTCTTCAATGATATTGTCACTTGTCACACCCGTGTCAGTTCCTTCAAAAAGTGCACTACTTTTGAAGGATCTCACACCACTCATTGAGATTTTGTAGAGTCCGAGCAGTATAGGTTATGTGAGTACAATACATTGTGTTGGGCTATATATTTGTAAGATAGATACAAGTTGTCAACCCATTGCTTCATACAACTCTACCACAACTATCAACGCAGTACAGCTTGTGTATTCCATTCACAACTATCATGCAACCAGCCATAGTAAGGGAAAAAAAGTAGCAGCACAATTCGTTGACTATCTGAATTTTTACCATATTGGTAAACGTTTGATTTTCAAACTCTCCCATCTCAATAGCTAGTTTTTAGGGCCCGAATTATATGTCATTCCAGATAACCAACGGTTAAATTAAAAGCAAAACCAAACAAAACAAAAAAACTCAAAACAACATAAAAAGTCTTATAAGTCTAACTTTCCCCTGCCCTGCCCTGTCCTTGTTGAATTCATGTTTTTCTAGGAATCATGGCCTTCAACCAACTCAATCTTTTATCCATTTTCATTGTCACAAATGTTTCCCTCCAGTTTTTATTTTCAAACAAGTCCATAGCAGCATTATATAGCCTCCGATCAACTCCTGGCGTATCGTTTAGAGCCACAACACAGTTAGCTATCGAATATGGATCATCTTTCTGATTCTGATCCATGTCACTGCTCCTTGATCGTTTTGGATTGTTAGGACCAACACTATTCCTCTTACTGGAACGGGATTTTGGTGGCTCTGTCAATTTATGTTTGTTTCGTTCACTAGGGTTGCTTCCAGGATCCATAGAAGAAACAGCAAATTCCCCGGTTGCTTTTGGTCTCGTAAAAATATGACACAACTCCTTGTATATAGGACAGCCATATTTTCTATATGGTGTTATCTCAGGATGTACCTGCAAGATCAGACACACTTAAATTGGGACGGACGGAATACAACATTGAATAATAAAATAAAAGTCAAGACAAACCTTTATGTACTCAGCCCACACGCTATCATCAACGACAACCATCTTTCTCCGGTTATTCCAACCAAATCCACCGTGGTTGTAAAGTGGCTTCACGATTCGATAACGTTTTCTCAATATAGACAGATGTTTCTTCAGCTCTGCCTTATTAAAATTCCAACCACTGCATTGATTTAAGTCCTTAACAACATTTTCCCATGCTTGATCATGAAAATTACTTGGCATCACATCCAGATGATATTTCATTTCCTCTACCAATGAACCAACAAACATTTTTTCTATTCGCGGAGGCCAATTAGGACTTGACCAGACATCTTCAGCAGGATCATGGACGCGACGACGAACCATCTACAAAAATTATAATACCAATTTTTAGTAATACAAGGAGAAATCCACTTATTTTCCTGCGTACTAATAAAAGTAATACAAGGATACATTCACAGAGACAGAGCCAAGGATTAGGAGTTCAAGGGTTCGAAATTTGAATCCATGACTCTAGCGTGAAAAACATTTCCACGGCCCCTTCCTTACCATTGAGTCATCAATCAATTTTGTTAGGGGTTCACAAGTTAGTATACATATATACTGGGTTCGTCCGAACCCATGAACCCCAACTTAGCTCCGCCTCTATACATACACTTATTTCTATGCATCAAACACAAGAAAATAAGTAAGAAATTCAATTATATTTTCCTAGAAAACATTTTCGTCTCATAAAAATAATAAAATGGTGGGGGGGGAAGGGTAAAAATGACGAACCTTGATGAAATGAGAGGAGACGTGGCTCGTCAAAACCCTAGATTACATTTACTGTGAATTTGTAAGGTAGGAGTTTGTATTAACAACTTTTAAATTAAACTTGGGCGCCACTTTTCCATCTTAAATATTTAAGTTTAAGTAAACAAAATATCTACAACTCTCAAAAACATTTTCCTTGATATACTTCCTTAAATAACTCGGCGTTTGTTTTATACAAGGAAAATAGTTAAAAATATAAAAATGTTCTCTGTTAATAATTTGACCTAAAAATGTCTCTTTTGAGTTTTGTCAATAAGTTGGTCAAAAAATATCATTATTGTTACTTAATGGTCAAAAATGTCATTTTTTCCTAATAAATATATTATTTCATTTTTTTAAAATACATTTTTTTATAATAAATTTTTTTTATTAGTAAATGTTTATCCTACTTCAATTCAAAAAAGATTAAAAAATATAAATATTTTTTAACTTATACTAAAAACACATTTAAGACATACTAAAGAAATCAACAAACTAAAAACCGACGGACTCTATCTGTTTTTGATGATTTTATAAAATTGTTTTTTTATAAATGAAACGATGGACTTAAACAAAACATTGATAATTTTTCGCACAAAAATGCATAGAAACTGTAAGATAGGATTGTTTTTTTTCCCAAAGAAATCCGACAGAAGTCTCTCGATTTTTAATATTTTTTATGAAAATCGAGGTACTCCATCGCCATTAGTTTTACCTCAAATTTTCTCAAAAATATTTGACTATTTCATAAAAATACGATTTATATCTATAAGTTTTAAAAATTATTAAAAATACCCATAAATTTATATTATCATTTTGTAATGAATATGTTCCGTAAAAAAATAACCTTGTAATATAATTGATAAGTGATAACAATCAACAATAACAAAATAATAATATAGGCAAGACAATACATAGACTGCATACTCAAACTTATCACTAATTCAGTTATAATTATAACTCATTAAACACAAATTGTTATTTTTTCTCAATTTTATCACTCAAATTAAAACTCAAACTTTTCCGGAGGCGGTAGTACAAATATTCGTTGAACTTAATAAATAATGGGTATTTTTCATAAAATATAAAAAATTGGGGTAATTTTTTTTTAAAATTCCCAAATAATAGGTGATCGAAGTACTGAGGTTTTTCGAGTTTACTCTCTAGACTAAGAGGAGTATAGTCTTGAAAGGCGATCTCGCAATCGGTCTGATTATAAAAATGACACTACACCAAAAATGATCTTTAGCGGCAATTAATTAGTGATAACAGTTTAATTGCTGGTAAATATGTATTTTAGAGGCAATTATAATTCTTTATAGATGTCATTAAAGTCTATAGGGACATTGGATCCAATGACAATAAACTAATCACAGCAAAGACTTTAACACTCTATATTAATATGTATATTTATTACATGTAAAAATTGTTTTTGTTACGGTGTAAAAGATACATACTAGAATTAGTCTCTTTGGGTTATAGAATTGTAACCTAAACATCACTTGAGTTTGGTGGAGTGTTTTAGGCAAATCCTATGAGGGTAGATCGTGAGTTTTACTCCTGAGCAAAGAAATTACCACGGCAAAATTTTGTGTTTTCTTACTAGCAAGGGAACTCCATGCTATGCGCGTGCCCAATCTGTCCAACATGAACTAGTAAATGAATAAGTGGGTGTAGATATCATCGAACTATAACAAAGATTTTTACATATCATAACTTTTTATTGGTGAAAATAACGAGATTACAAATTACAATTGAAAATATAATGAAGAAAATAAAAATCTATTCTGGTTGAGGCTTGAATATCTAGATTCTAGCTCTTAGCCTAAATTATTATTTATTCATTTTTTGTCATTTATAATTTTTCAACTATAATTTATTATTTTTGTGGTATATAATACCAATAATTTTAAGGAGATTTAAGTCCACTATAACATAATCTACACAAATTCAGCAGTATCACTCTTGACTTGTCCCCTTCAGGATACAACATCCCAACAAACGTCATACAACTCAATTAACTCAATACAATACTACTCATATTTTTCACTCTATATTTTCTTGTCCATCTCTTATTGTATACAACACAGAGAAGACCATCACTATTTATAGGGGAGGAAATCTCCCTTGCAATGAATAGGAAGATAATGAGTAGTAAATGTTGATAAAACATCTATATTATCTTTAAAAGTATAAGAATAATATTTGAAATTATTTATTACATATTATTACCTTAATAACTTAGCTTATTAATATTATATTGAGGTTTTTAATCTTGTAGCCAACCGTTTGTTTTCTTATTATGGCAGTTGTTAATTGCCTTTATGGCATTAATCAACTACTATTTATTTGGGTGTTACAAAAGGTCCATTGGAATATTTGGTAATAATATACGGCCTTTACGGCAATTATTTGGTCTTAATGCACGGCTGATGGTATGCTCTTTACCATATACCTATATATCTATATATAGTATTTTTGTGTGTTAAAAGAAAGAGAATGAGATATTACATTAAAATAACTTTTCTTCTTTATTTATTTGCTGGGTTTTCTTAAGTAAAATATATTATTTGTTAGATTTTGGCTCCTAGTTTTAGTACTAGAAGAGTTTGTTAAATCCTGGGATACACCTTAACCGGTGAAATATCCTTAAGGACAGTGCCATAGGCACACCTCAAGCTATGTGATTTCCAATAGTTTTTACAACAATCTTAAGGATATTTCGATTAACATGGTTCACGAAAATGATTCACCTGCTATTGTTATTGATAATACCACCATTGCTGCTCAAACATCTCATGGTGTTGTCCCTATTGTGCCTTCGCACAACTTTACCAAATACTTCCATGATGTTTCAACAGTGGAAGTTTTTGGTGGACAGAATTTTAAGAGATGACATGTATGAAGTGACGTCTGCGCTAACAGGATCGACATCGGAGGAATCTGCTTCTGAGCAACTAAATCAATAGATTTATGCAAATAAGTTAAGTAAGCACACAATATTAAGTACTCTTTCTAATGAAATATTCGATGTGTATTGTTCTAATAAGGAAGCAAAGGAGATTCGAAAATCGCTACTTGCTAAATATACTGCTGAAGATGCTACCAAACAAAAGTTTGTTATTGGTAATTTTTACAAATGGGAGATGAGTGGGGAGAAATATGTAAAGGTACAAATCAACGATTTTCACAAACTAGTTGAAGATCTTAAGTCGGAGAAAATCATTTTACCGGAGTAGTTCGTGGCTGGTATATTGATTGAAAAATTACCAGAATCTTGGAATGACTACAAACAAAATTTGAAGCACAAACAAAAGCTATTATCTCTTGAAGATTTGGTAAAACACATCATCATTGAGGATACCAATCGAAAGCAATCATATTTTGCCAAAGCAAAAGAAATCGCTACAAAAGCCAATCTAGTGGAAGACAATAAGTCTCGCAATAAAGATAACATGTATGAAAAAGAACTTGATTATAAACTCAGGGTCAACAATCAAAATTTCAAAAAAAAAAAAGGTAATTGTTGTGTGTGGCAAACCAGGACACCATGCAGTTCAATGTAGAAACAGAGCTGGGAAAAATGACAATCCTGCTAAGCCAAGAGTAAATTTGGTTGAAGCAGATGATATCATAGTGGCGATCATTTCCCAAGCTAACCTTGTGGCCAATCTGAGTGACTGGGTGATAGATTCAGGCGCTACTAGGCATATTTGTGCAAATAAAACAGATTTTATGTCTTACACCCAAGTCAATGAAGGAGAAGAAGTTGTGTATCTTGGTGATTCTTCAACCACTCAAGTCCTTGGAAAAGGAAAAGTTCTTTTCAAACTCACATTTGAAAAAACCTTGGCATTGACTGAAGTGCTGCATGTTCCTAGTATTCGAACCAATCTGGTTTCCGTGGGATTATTAGGAAAGGTGGGGTGAAAGTTGCATTTGAATCTGGTAAGGTAATGATAATCAAGAATAATGTGTTTGTGGGTAAAAGATATTGTAATCATGGCTTATTTGTTCTCAATGTTTCTCAAGTCATGAGGGAAGATGCTAGTACTTAATCATTTACTTTTGACATGCTAAATTGGAACCATTTGAATAAATAAAAAAAGTTTTATGCTTTGATGTTTTGATAGTAAAATTCTCTCATATGTTAATGGTTAGTTTTCAAAATGTTGAGGATTGGAGGAAAAAAGAAAGAGACATCAACGTGTTGGTGGTTTTAATTATGAAATTATTTTCTAAAATTAGTTTTGGGTTATAAAAATAGCACGTAAATAAAATAAATATCTTCTTAAATAATGAAGAGACTTACCAATTGGGTGTTATTGGTTTCCTTTTAGTAAGATGTTAAATGAAAAAAAATAAAATAAGAAAGTATGTTGTTCTTTTGCTGATCACTTTGATTCTATAATTTAATTTTTCTTGTGATCACTAGAATAAAGATATTATTTTGAATGATCATATATAATGTTTGAGTGAAGTTATATTTTTAGCTTATCATTTATATGATGAAATGTTTATTTGAAAAATTGGTTGAACTTGTTATATAGAAATATTATTTTCTAAGTTGACCTTTTTGAAATATGGGGGTAACGTACTTTATGTGGTCTTGTTATTTAAAATTTAATATGTGTTTATCTATTGTGTTGATGATTTAGAAATCAACTAAATATAATGAAGTTAGCTAATAATGATATTAAGTGGTTAAGTAACCTCCATATGGTGATTACATAAGTTTGAGACAAAGAGTAATAGAACATTGAATCCATGTATCGTATGAAGTCATAAGTGAATTTGGCCAATTCTCTGACTTAAAATTTGGGGGGAAAAAATAATTAATAAATGAAGCTTCAACGAGAATGGGACTATTGTCAAGTTGTATATAAAAAATGATGGTAACCCAACTTATGTGATTGGAGATCCCATGAATTAGGTTCATATGGGTAATAACAAGTCATCGTTTGATCTTGTGCACTATAAATTTTTGTCCCATCTGTGATCTATTATGGTGTGCATATAGTGCAAATCTGCAAGGAAAGTGAGGTTGAGTTGTGAACTCTTAATCCATAACCATATCCTTTATAGGTGGTGTATTGCTCTGCAGAATACACTTGATGGGTGGACCTATATGAGTGTGGAGTGATGCTGCTTCTATGAAATTGTGATGGATTTCTAAAGCATTCATGAATACCAGGACACGCACATGGCCTCTTAGCGCAAAATCGCGATAACGACAAAGATTGTGCAAGTATAATGTGATAGAATAAGACTCTAAGCTTACAACATAATTTTTTTGTTCTTAGAAGTTTTAAATTTCACCATTTGTTCTGTAAGATTAATCTTATTTTATCTAAGTCTGGTTCATACTCTTCGAGACCATATTCGATGCATTATTCTTTCTTTTGAAAATCCAGCGATAATTATCTTTTATATATTTTTAAATTATTATATTATTTCTTAATATTCTTTTTAAGATATATGGGGGATTGTTGATAAAATATCTATATTATCTTAAAAAGTATAAGAATAATATTTGAAATTATTTATTACATATTATTACCTTAATAACTTAGCTTATTAATACTATATTAAGGTTTTTAATGTTGTAGCCAACCGTTTGTTTCTTATTAAGGCAGTTGTTAATTGCCTTTATGGCATTAATCAGCTACTATTGATTTGGGTGTTACAAAAGGTCCATTGGAATATTTGGTAATAATATATATATATCCTTTATGACATTTATTTGGTCTTAATGCAGGGCTGATGGTATGCTTTTTACCATATGCCTATATATCTATATATAGTACTTTTGTGTGTTAAAAGGAAGAGAATGAGATATTACATTAAAATATTTTTTCTTCCTTATTTATTTGCTGGGTTTTCTTAAGTAAAATATATTATTTGTTAGATTTTGGCTCCTAGTTTTAGTACTAGAAGAGCTTGTTGAATCATGGGGATACACCTTAACCGGTGAAAAAATATCCTTAAGGACAGTGCCATAGGCACGCCTCAAGCTACGTGATTTTCGTGATTTTCAATAGTTTTTACAACAGTAAATTAGCTAAATGAATGACTCAAATGTTTCATAAGTTACAATGCATAAAGATAGAATAATGTGTGAAATGAAGAGTTAATTGTTACAAGAGTTACTAATCACTAATGATCACATTCTTCCACAATTGATGAGAGTAAAGAGACACAAATGTAATGTCCACCAACAAACATAACATGATACATAATGTGACATATGATATATTTTCATTTATTGAGAGAGTTAAAAAGAAAGAGAGTATTGGAAGTTAGTTAGAAGTACTTTCAAGAAGTTAGTTAGAAGGACTTTCAAGAAGTTAGTTACAAAAGGTTAAGTAAGTTAGTTAGTCAAAACCAAGTTGTATAAATACAGGTCATTTAGTCATTGTAAAATTCATTCAATAATAATCAAGATATCCATCTTCTTCGATAATGACATGCTGAACATAGGATGGAAGTCTGTAAATGATGAAATGATTGACAAAGAAAAGGTTGATCATAGGTGTTTATAAGAAGTTCAATGTGATAAAAAAGTAAACAACAATTTGACTGAAAGAAGTGAACAAGATACAGTGGAAGAGACAGTTCAAGGTCATCGTTCTATACCTCATGATTTTCAACCAATGGTAAATAGAAGATCTACAAGAGGAGTCCATCCACCAGTTTGGATGAAAGATTTTGTGTCTCTAAATATGGGTACACAAGTGAAGTATCCTATAGATGAGTGTGTTGCATACAGTCACTTGTCTAAACATTATCAAGACTTTGTTGCTGCAACTTCTGTGCTAACAGAACCTACTTCCTTTGCTGAGGCCAGTAAAGATCCTAAGTGGATTGAAGCAATGTAAGCTGAAATCCAGGCATTGTAGGACAACAACACTTGGAAACTAGTAGAGTTGCCTGAAGGGAAGGTTGCTATTGGATGTATGTGGATTTATAAGATTAAATACAAGTCTATTGGAGAAGTAGAAAGGTTCAAAGCAAGGCTTGTGGCCAAGGGCTACAACCAAAATGAGGGTATAGAATATAAAGAAACTTTTTCCCCTGTGGTGAAAATGGTCACAGTAAGAACCATATTGTCCTTAGTTGTGTCAAAGGGGTGGCATATACATCAAATGGATTTATACAATGCATTTCTAAATGGTGATTTAAAGGATGAAATATATATGTCTATGCCTCAGGCTTTTCCAGTCAGGGGGAGAATAAGAACAAAGTATGCAGGCTGGAAAAGTCATTGTATGGGCTTAAACAAGCACCAAGACAATGGAACCAAAAGTTTGCAGAAGTTCTACACAAGTTATGTTTCAGTCAGAGTCAACATGATCACTCTTTATTTACAAGAAGGACCACTGAAGGAACTACAATAATTTTGGTGTATGTTGATGATATCTTAGTAACAGGAAGTAGCTTGAAGCTAGTAGAGGAAACAAAAAGGTCCGTACAACAAAGTTTTAAGATGAAGGATCTAGGAGAGTTAAAATTCTTTCTTGGAATAGAGTTTGTAAGGTCAAACAGTGGAGTTGTCATGCATCAAAGGAAGTATGCACTTCAACTTATTTCTGAAGTTGGTTTATCAGGAGCAAAGACTGCTGGAACACCTATGGATGTAAACATAAAGTTAACTTCAAAACAATATGATGATCAAACTGGACAAAGTCAGGAGGAGCCTATAACATATCAAAGTGCCTATCAAAAACTAATTGGGAAGCTGCTATATCTAAATATGACAAGACCTGACATTTCTTTCAGTGTTCAAAACTTGAGCCAATTCCTACATCAACCAAAGAAATCTCAAATGGATGCAGCCCTTAGAGTAGTTAAATACATTAAAAGGTAGCCAGGACAAGGTATATTACTAGCTAGTAAGTGTAGTAATGAAATTACAGCTTATTGTGATGCAGATTGGGCAGCCTGCCCTATTACAAGGAAGTCTGTTACAGGCTATGTGATTAAACTTGGAGAGTCTGTGGTCTCTTGGAAAGCTAAGAAGCAGACCATTGTGTCAAGGAGCTCAGCAGAAGCTAAGTACAGGAGCTTAGCTTCTACTGTAGCAGAGTAAGTTTGGTTGGTTGGAATGTTGAAAGAGTTAAAGACTGAAGTTCAGTTACCAGTTCAAGTATATAGTGACAGCAAGTCTGCTATTCAATTGGCTTCAGACCCAGTCTATCATGAACGTACTAAACACATTGAGATTGATTGTCATTTCACCAGGGAAAAACTTCAACAAAGACTGATCAAGATTACTTATGTGTCAACACAAAATCAGCCAGCTGATATGCTAACCAAAGGTCTCAACATGACTATCTACTATCCAAGCTAGGGGTCTTAGACATATTTGTACCATCTAGCTTGAGGGGGAGTATTGAGAGAGTTAAAAAGAAAGAGAGTATTGAAAGTTAGATAGAAGTACTTTCAAGAAGTTAGTTAGAAGGACTTTCAAGAAGTTAGTTACAAAAGGTTAAGTAAGTTAGTTAGTCAAAACCAAGTTGTATAAATACAGGTCATTTAGTCATTGTAAAATTCATTCAATAATAATCAAGATCTTCATCTTCTTCGATCAGTTTGCCTTCTATTTTGTATAACTTCATCATTAATATTAAAATATCACACTAACACTTTCATTATAATTATACAAACATGAATTTTGAAAAACTAATGCAAGGGACCCTGTGTAAAATTGAATGTTCTTGATGGTCTATTCATGAAAAAAAATATCATTGAACATGAGGAATAAGTAATTAGATTGTTCAATAATGTTGTTGGCGTTAGTTAGTTAGGTTATTCAAAGTAATATATATGTGGCATCGCTATCTGCTACAAATGTAAGACATTAATTTCTTGTGTGGCATCGCTATCTCTACAAAGGTAAGACATTAATTTCTTGTGTTTTGATGGGTCATCGTGACTAAGTATGGCATTGGGGCAGTGAGGGTATGGAGCGGTATGGATTTAAGGCTATGTGGAGCGGAATGGGTCAATCTCTAAGTGGGGGCGGGGCGGGGCGGGGCAGAGCCTTGATTTTTTAAAATTATGTGATCAGTGTGGGGCGGGGCGGGGCGGGAGCAGGTCTCCTCTAGTATTGCTTTAGATGGCTGCACAATTTTTTTTTACTTTTTAAAATTGGGATTTAATTTGAGTTTATTTTTAATTATGGATTAAACTTTTGTTAATAGTACAAATTTAAAAGAAAAAAAACGTTCAAATATGTCCAGGTTTTCACTTTCTAAAATGACATTTTATCAATTTGTCTAGCTAATAGCCTATAAAATAGTTTTAAATCAAATGTTAAATTATTTAGATTATAATAATGGTAATTTATATAATTTTAAAATATGTGTATATGTAAATAATAAAATAAACAAAAAAAAAACTTAAGTGGGGCAGGGAAAAGCAGGTTTATTTGGGGCGGGTTGAAAATAGAAAAGCATGCTATGCAGGTGGGGAGGGGCAGGTTGAGAATTTTGTGGGTTTGACAAAACCCGCCCCACACGCGCCTTAAATTACAAAGAAAGGGAAAAGAGGATCCGCCAAAGTGATAAGAAGCTACCTCTCCAAATCCTTAACAAACCTTGAAATCAGAAGAAGGAGAAAGAGATCACACGAGTTCGAGCTCAGAACTACACAAGTGTAAAAGCAAAGGTTGAGTACCAACAACACGGTACCCAACAAGAAACCTAATAAACAAGGCATCTAGCTAGAAATTGAGTACCCCTTACACATCAAACCTCCTCAAACTACAACTTGCACAAAAATCGATCCAACCTAACAGTTCTACAATACACAACTTACAAGGCCTAATATCCACCGTTCAATAATTACAAATCAACAATCAAATAAATCAAGTACATCAATCTCAATGTCAAGTAGATCAATCTCACACAACAAGTACATCAATCACAATTAACAAGCAAGTCACACATAAGCATAAAATGCATCAAGTCACAATAATCAATCTCTAGCCGGAACCATTTCCCATCGGTACAATATCACTAGTCAAAATCATTTTCCATCAGTTTTATATCAAATCACTAGCCGGAACCATTTTCCATGGGATTTATACTACTAGCCAGAACCATTTTCCATCGGTTTTATATCACTAGGCGGAACCATTTTTCATCAATTTTATATCACTAGCCGGAACCATTTATCATCGGCTTTATATCACTCGCCAACAATGACCTCGGCATCATAAACACTTGTCGGAAATGACCTCAACATCAAGTTATCATATGTCCCATCACGGTGTTCAATAATCAGTGCACACAAGCAATATCACACCACACGGTAGAGACAAAAATTCATGCAATTCAAGTCCACATTCATGCTATCATGTATTTCATCAATCAATATATAAGTATTACAACAATACAATTCACATCATCATGTTTATCACATAACCTTTTCAATTTCAACCCCTCTTTTATTCATTAAGATTTACCAAGTGGACAATTAACCCTTCACCTCATTCTCATTACTCCCAATACACAAACAACGAAGGGAATACACAAATTCTACTAGAATACACGGTTTAGGAGATCATTTATCTTAAATCAATCAATAATCACTCCAAGAGTTGAGTTTACCCCTTCCAAATTACTTCTAAAGCCACACGATTTATATACAAGAAAGTATTCACCATCACATTTCGGAAACAACAATACACACATCAATTGCTTAGAAAAATGGGTCAATCAACTCAAAATTCAATTTCAAAAGGAAGGTTTGAGTTCGAAATTTAGTACTTGAAAACATTACTCAAGGCTTTAGGAACTCATTGGGAAAAAATATTTCGAAAAGAGACTCAAAAACAGTTCACAATCTCCATTTTAGCTAAGAACTTGAGTTCTTGAAAAACCTCACCATTTACCAATCAAAATCTCATATTTTGATGTTAAAACCCATAAATAATCAAAAGAAAATGAAGGTTTAGGGTCATGAACGCTTACCCAAATGATTTAGGAGAAGAAAACCTTTCCAAAATCTCCACCAAGGGTTCCCCAAGCTCAAAAAAATAAAAAATAATGGAGCTTATACCCCGATAATGACAGGTCAAAGCCCCTCTCAGATGTCGCCAATTGCGAACCCCGCTAAAAGCTCGGGTCTCACTTAAGCAAAGCGTCCTTCGCTTAAGCGGAGGTCACTTAAGCTACAGGACCTTCGTATAAGCGAGGCCTGCAACATTAGAAACACAGCCAAGTCTCAAAACATCGAAAGGACCCTCGGGATTCGTTCGAAATTTTGTACACACAAATCATATATATGAATCAATCATACTCGTTGACTCAATGGAACTGCTGAAAAACAAATTTGAGGTCTCCTTGACCCGACATCCGTGAAAATCATAAGAAACTAACCCAATGCCTAAAAAGGCTAAAACGGGCTCGAGACCTCTGAAATATCAACTAAGACCTCACCTAGGCCTAAAATCATCCCTCAAATCTAACGGAACTCTCGAAATTTTGATCCGAGCATCCGAACCCCGAATGTTGACCAAAGTCAACTCAAAGGCTAAAAGTCCACAAATTCACAACTTAGGACCTCAAATCCTCAAAAAAACACCGAATCTGAAGTCGAAAAGTCTCATAGATCACATTTCACCTTTCGGGACTAATGGGATCAATGGAATTTCATTCCAACACTCGAAATGATAAAAGACGCCAAAAATCACTTTCTTAATAATTTAGCCTTTCAAACTCAAAATTTACAGAACTCTCAACTTCAAACTCAAACTCCAAAACCAACTTTCAAAACTCAATCATAGAAGATTCGGGGTCAATATCGGGAGGGCAAAACAGTAAATTTCACGGAAAAAAACCAAAAATGACTAATCAGTTCATTACATTATTGTTGAACTCAAAGCTAGTTGGAACCGGTTGTATGAGTCCTCAATAATCAATATCATAAACGAGTTGTTTGTAGATATAACGGTAACCGTAAAATTACATGTCTTGAAAAGATTGTTGAAAATAAAAGAGTCCAACTTTCATGATATAATATTGCAGGATATGTAGCTTTCGAAAAACATTATTATTGACAATGAGGAATAAGTAATAAGGTTGTTCAATATTGTTGGCGTAATGGCGTTAGTTAGGTAGGTTATCATCTAGTGGTAGCTTTCATTATATGATTTAGCAGCCCATATGTTTTTTTTTTGTAGATAATTAAGATCGAGTAACATGGCTTCACATGCATAATATTCAAAGTTATAATATATGTGGCATCGCTATCTTCTACAAAAGGTAACACATCAATTTCTTGTGTTTTAATACATATTATGTGTATACATTTAAAACTCGTGTGCGTAGTGTACATAATTCGGGTACTAAAAAAGTAACGATTTCAGTTAAATCTAACGAACTCGCACAATCTAATTCTAATTTCTTGTTTCTTTTGTTTCTGATTCACCTTGACAAAGGCCCTGAGATGATTTATTTCTTTGGACTGTTAAGGAGTCGTAATGCAGATATTAGTAAGGGATCCCTATTAGTAATGTAATAATTAGCTATGAGGGAATTAGTAATGTACTTCATTCATTTTTGAGGTCACTAGAATCTCCTAACACAAAGTTGAGTTGAAAGCTTTCTTACCGATTAAGTTTTGATATTAGATTCTACTTAAGTCAACTTCAAACAATCATATATCTCAGCACATAATGAATTAGGTGTCTCATGACCTATGAAATTAAAGTTCTATGAGTCATCTTTCCAAAGCCACCAAGTTTTCCTCATTTCAAGTTCGAATTAAAAAGTTATGATCGTTTTATTACCAGAGTCTATCACAACAGAGTTTTCTGAGTTAGTGACCTATGAATCCCTTCTATGGGTTGTAGAAACCTCTATGGGCCATCAGTTGGACCCATATAATGAATTTTTGGGCCTTAAAATTCAATATGAATTCTACGGATTGAATCTATGGTCCATAGAAACTTCTACAAGTCATAGTTTTGAGCCTTAAAATTCAATATGAAATCCACGGATGGGATCTACGGTCTCTAGAGCAAACCACTAACTGTAGATGGCCCCGTGGAAGGTTTTTGTCAGCTTTTTAAGAGGGGTAGTTCAGTCTTTTCACATCCCTTCTAAGTTTGTACCCCAACGATTTTGCACCTAATAAACAAGGTTTTAAACAATATTAATCAACCTTAGTAATCTCATTAACGCTTCCAAGTCTTAGAGCAGGGATCCAAGAAGAGAAAGCTAGGGTTTTCAAGTGTTCTTCTAGTTTTGCCAAGAACTTTGTTCTTCTAGGTATGTAAGGCTATTCATAGTGATGGACTACGTTTTTTCCTCACGACACATCTAAATTCAGTCTGAAAAAAATTAATCTAGGATCATACCCCTGTTTCGAGAATTCTTGATATGAGTTATGCTATCGATTCTGAGTTCAAAATTCTTGATTATGAGTTTCTATATACTATGCATTGAGATCTTGGAGTTGTTGTTCATGTTTATATTCCACATGATCCTGATTTACTGAGTTTTCATTAAGAATCTTTTGATCAAACATTTTTCCTTAAATTGATTTTGAGAAGTTAAAAGTGAGTTTAAGAGTAAAGTTTAAAGTATAATTTTTTAGTAGTGTTTAAGGGAACTAAATAATTCTCAAATGTATCATTTAATTTTACATGGAGAAAGAGAGCACTAATTTCATAAAAGAATAAAAGTTTTTCAGACAAGTTATTACAAAGCAATTACCTCTTCAAGAGGCTCTTTTGAGAACATATCTCAATCCAGAGAGAGTATTTTTACTTGAGCATTGAGTTATATATTTTGGAACCAGTATTTATCATCTATATGGAAAAGAGTTCAGACAACTCACATTTTCCATAAACCATGTAGCTAGCGTGGGTTAGGATCACACCGACTTTCGGACAACTCTTCACTGCCTTTGAGTTGGCCTTTATAGTGGATCCATGAGTTGAGTTTGTTCTATACCCTTGCAAGGTATAAGGCATCTTGGGCGAGACGTTATATTATCCCGAGGCTCATAGTGATGGTTCGATTTGAGAAACTCCCTAGTAAAGTAAAGAGTACTTTTATTTTAGTTCTATTATACTTTTACATACGGTTCAGCGAGTTATCATATATTTACTTGTGAAGTTTTAAATGATCTTATCTCTATTTATGCTATGCATTTAGTTGAGAATTATTTCAGTCTCTTCAGTTCAGTTCAGTTCAGTTCAATTATTTCTCTTCAGCTATATTACATACTAGTACGTTCAATGTACTGATATCATTCGACCTGCATCTTTTTATGATGCAAATACAGGTGTTCAAGATCATCAACATGCGCTTCATTGAGATCACTTAGCACTCCTTGACAACTTTTATTGAGCCCTCCTTGCATTCTGGGGGACTCCATTTTTATTTTTCAGTTTAGTAGTATTGAGGTGTCTTACATCTTGTCCCAACATCCATGTTGAACTATAGAGGCTTCAAAGATAGATAATGTTGAGGGTTCTTTCAGTATTTCCTTTTCAAACTGTTTTTGCAAATAATTATTGTTTACAGATCATTTTGAGATAGTTTGAGTTGAGAAGTTTTGAGACTATTAATTTAAATTCTGTTTTAAAAGCTTCTATCCGCTTGAGTCAGTCTCCCGCTAAGTAGTCAGTCAGATCAAGGGTTCGCTTAGGGACCAACAATAATTCTCGAGTGTCAGCCACGTCCAGGGTGTATGCTCGAGGCATGACATCATCGCGTATAATTTTATATATGAATAACTTACCTCTTAACCCGCACAAAATATATTTATTTGTTATATAACGTTTAATATCAGCATAACTCACCTTCAAACTAGACAACAACGTCCTCGAGAGAATTAACACATAAGAAACTCCATAAGAATGTATGAACTAGAGGTGTGTATTGGTTGGTTAAGTATGGTTTCATGTATTATCAGTTCAGTTTATCGCTTTTCAGCTTTTAAATGCACTAAGTCAATAACCAAACCAATAAGATATTTTTTTTTATCGATTTTTGGTTTATTAATTTTGGTCCTTAATAATTCGATTTTTGGTTTAACCAATAATAAAGTGCTTATAAAACAAATATATGACTTCTCCAATAATTTGACACGACAAGACAAATAATGTAACTTTACAGAACGTTCGTAAAATAGAAACAGTAATAACTAACATGAAAAGAACTATACAAGTGCAACATAAAGATAAATTAAGAGGAATATGATTCTTACTTTTAAGTTTTGACATATTATATAATGTGTGTTGTATCATGTATGAACTCAAAGTCATTGTGAAGTGTAAAATACGAAGGCTAAAGGACAAAAGATAGTAACCATTAATGCTAAAGTTGCACATCCCTATTTGCAGCTCTGTGGGAAAGCATGAATTGTTCATATATAACTTGTCATCAAAGCTGAAGACATATTTCATTTGGTACTCATTTTAATCTCAGATTTCATGTCTAGTGTTTTTTTGCAGGTCTTTTATCATTTGTCAGCTAGCTTTATGTTGTTGCAGATAACTTCTTGACAGGGTCAAATGTAGTGGTGACAAAACTAATTCATGAGAAATATGATTCGTCAAATTCGCCTATTTATTCACTCAATCTATCATGATCGATTCAAATTTAATTTATCTGAAATAGAATTGCTTTGGGCTATAAAAAAATTTATAAAAATATTGAAATAACTTTTTATTTGATATATTATATTTAGTTATACTTATAATAATAAGAAAATTTTATTTATTTTATTTGGCGTTTAAATGATTTATAAGAAAATTTAAAATTGGTTAAGAGTACTTGGATGATCAATTAGATTATAACTCTTTATTTAGTTTATCTTAACCCAATTATCTTTATCTAATTAAATTTTAAAATAAAAATAATAACTCATTTATTGATTCAGTTATTTCAAACTTTTCATTTGCCACCATTATTCACATGCAAGGTTTATATGTGGAGACATGCCATTGTCAATTTACTCCATAAAAAAAAAAAAAAAAACTCCAAAAAAATTCCAAGAGAATCAAAAGGGGAACAAAAAAGAGAAGATAGTGAGTATTATTTTTTTAAAAATATTTACATGTTTTTTTTTAATTTTAAAATCTCTTTAACTGATAAAAAGATGGAAAGTAATTTATTTATTTTTTCTTCTTAATGCTATTTTCAATTAAAATAGTACATGAGGTTACTCTAGTTTAATTGATGCTATTTTTCAATTAAAATAGTACATGAGGTTACTCTGGTTTAATTGATAAAAATGAGCTTAACAAAAAACTAACTATTTCAATTTTTTTATTAGTTAAAGGATTTTTTTTTAAAAAAACATGGAAATAATTTTTTAAAAATAATATTTTTATAATTAGATTCAAAATATGTGAGGGCCTCTTCTAAAGGCACAAGAAATAGACCACTCACCATCCCCCCACCCCCCAATGTCCAACCCCTGTCTGTATTTTCTTTTTGCTCTTCTTATTCTATTGAATAAGTTGTCTTTTAAATTAAAAAATATTTATATAACTTCTTTTATTTCACTTTGTTTTGATTTGACATAGTTTAACAAAGGAAAAAAAACGTGTACAATGTCTTACGATTTTAAATATGACATAATATTTATATGACTATAAAACTTTACTACTAAGATAATGTGTTTTTTCAAGATATCAAAATCGATGGACCACGAACATCATCCTATTTTATTAAAAAAACAATGAATTTTGCATAAATTACGTGAAAACTATGAATAATCCTCATTTTATAGCATTTGCATAGCTACAAAAGTTTTTCATCATAAAAATATAAAATATATCATTTTATTTAAAATGTCAAACAAAGTGAAACGGAGATATCTAGTACTTCTCATGCTAAATTATTTTTGTGTAGGGAATGTGTAATGACAAGTCCGAAACCAAAAGGGCAATACAATTTTTTGAAAATTCCAAAAGGACAATAAATTTTAACGCTGTTAAAATTAGAGTTTCCACAGCAAAGCGCAGAAACCCATGAGCCTTACAAGGCGCAACAACTTTTAACCTTGTAAGGCTCAGCCGCCTTGAGCCTTACAAGGCGCAACAACTTTTAACCTTGTAAGGCTCAGCCGCCTTGAGCCTTACAAGGCGCAACAACTTTTAACCTTGTAAGGCTCAGCCGCCTTGAGCCTTACAAGGCGCAACAACTTTTAACCTTGTAAGGCTCAGCCGCCTTGAGCCTTACAAGGCGCAAGGTTGTCAGCGTCTTGCAGGTGATTTATAAAAATAAAAAAAAATTGGTTTCTCCCTCAGATCTGCAATTAATATATATTTAGTTGTTCATCAATATTAGATCCCCAACTTATAAACCAATATCAACATGTTTCCTTTTTTTGTTTTTGGACAATGGTGGTCTCCCCCGCCGGCTTGCAGACTATTCCTCCTCCAATGTTTTTCCGATATAACAATAAGTTTTTTTCTTATTTTAAAACCATCATTGAAAAGATCACTATCTATTGAAGTGCAACTTTTTTCTTAGTGCACATTAAAGCTCCAATGGTTGCCACATTTCCAATTTCTCATTACAATTTTTTCCTCAAACAACACATTAATAACAATATTATTAGCTATAACATGAAATTCGTCACTAATTATTTACTTTTAGTGACAAAAATTATATTTAGCGTCAGATCTATATTGGACACAATAATAATAACTACAAGGAATGGCTCAACTATTAGTTTTCAATTCAAATGTATCTCTCTTACCCAAAACATGACTTACGTCTAATTTCCAGACTCAAATATTAGTTTTGAATTCAATGATGGTTTTAAAATAAGAAAAAAACTTATTGTTATATCGGAAAAACATTGGAGGTGGAATAGTCTGCAAGTTGGCGGGGGACACCACCATTGTCCAAAAACGAAAAAAAAGGAATCATGTTGATATTGGTTTATAAGTTGGGGATCTAATATTGATGGACAACTAAATATATATTAATTGCAGATCTGAGGGAGAAACCAATTTTTTTTTTATTATTATTTTTTATAAATCACTTGCAAGGCGCTGACAGCCTTGAGCCTTGTAGGGCTCAAGGCGGCTGAGCCTTACAAGGCTAAAAGTTGTTGTGCCTTGCAAAGCTCATGGGTTTTCGCGCCTTGCGGCGGAAATTTTAATTTTAACAGCGTTAAAATTTGTTTCCCTTTTGATTTGATAAATAATTTAGTTGCCCTTTTGGAATTTTCGAAAAAATTTATTGCCCTTTTGATTCCAGACTCGTGTAATGACAGTCTAGAATACTATATCTTTTCATTAATATTATAGTGCAACCTGAAGCAGATCTAACAAAGAAAAGTTTGAATATTTAGGCATAATTGACATGCTCAAGAAGGCTTTACACACTACTGACAAAAATATCTTTTAACGACAATAAATA
This sequence comes from Solanum tuberosum, assembly GCF_000226075.1. Lineage (NCBI taxonomy): Eukaryota > Viridiplantae > Streptophyta > Magnoliopsida > Solanales > Solanaceae > Solanum > Solanum tuberosum. Next base: position 53,658 of record NW_006239566.1, read on the forward strand.
TGCATATCAATAAAGAGTGTTAAAGCTTTTATCAACATTAGCTAGTTGTTATTAAATTAAATGTTGTTATACACTTTAGGGACATTTACAAGGAGTGTTAATTATGTCTAAAAAATAAATTTAACGGCAATTAAACTATTATTGTTAATTAATTACCGTTAAAGATTATTTTTGGTATAATATCTTCATAGTAGTCACAGCCAAAGGCGGGGCCAAGATCAAAAGTTTAGGAATTTCAAATTTAGGACAAAAAAGGAAAATATTGTAAAACATGCTTCCTTTAAAAAAAAAGGAATATTTTGTTGATAGTGAGATTCAAATCTACAACATTAGTGTGGAAAGCATTTCCATGACTTCTTTCTTGCCACTGAGTCATCAATCAATATTGTTAGGGATTCACAAGTTAACATACATATATATTTATTCAATTTTTTAGTACAAATACAAGATCTACGAAAAAGCGATTGAATTCGACTGAATCCATGAACCCCACCTAGCTCCACCCGTGATCACAGCCTATTCAGCAGTTGACATGTTCTCCTTATCTAGTGATTAATTGGCCACAAAAGAAAAAAATAAAATTGGACCACTTTCACCTGCATGTGATTCAGCCAAGAGCCTAACACACCACCCCTATTAATATACCTTGGCACAAACGCATATTTTTGAACTTATCTCATGACTTCCTTATATGGTTAACAACACTTGGATCTCCTAGACTCTACAAACAAAAACGTGAGTTATAAGTTGTCCAACATTTTGTGGCCCAAATACCTCAAGACCCCGGGGTATTGGTGAGTCATGGGTCAGACATGTGAAAATCGTAGTTCATGACCTAAAAAGTTCATGTACTAAAGTTCCCAAGCATAGATGACAGAGCACGCTCACAAACATGTAACCAATCATAAAGAAGGGTATTGTGCTTTCCCATTACATGAGTTTGTTCAGTGTACATGCTAGTATATATTTTCGAGCATTATATAAGTAGAATATGTATACACTCCTATAATCGATATTGATGACAGCAACAATATTTTATTATTTTTTCAATAAATAAGAAGCCAATACTATAGACATATATTAGTTAGTACAGTAAAGTACGTACTATTTTGTTACAAGACAATTAAACAAGGCTGGTCAGGCATAGCAAATTATTATGTGGTACAAAAAAAATAGAGAGAACATGCAAAATCAGGGCAGCCCACCTGCTGGGAGGAGGAAAAGATATTCTCCACATATGAGCAGGAAAATATATTGTCTAGGTTTCCGTGCCCACCTGTGTCCTTCCTACGTACAATCACTACTAAAAATAACGAAAGATCGATCCTGTCTGTCGAAAAAAAATCTTACCTTATCAACTTAAATATGCCTTCCCTGCGACAACTTATTTCCATTATGCCAGAACTTTGAGGCAAAAACTTGCTGCCCATTGCTATGAATCATCAAGACCAAGTACATTTTAATTTAAATGATGTAGTACTACGTATTGACCCACCTAATTAGTAATAAGGTGATAGAATACGTATTTGACACGCATCACCATTTTTTCAATTTTAATTCGAGCCGCCTAACTATCAACAAATGTCAATATGGTCGGTCGCCCCCTAGCCAATGGCCCAACTGAATACAACTTAGGTGGTACCCGCTATGTTACTACTCATTTATTTTTATAACTTGCCCAAATGATTGGACGCAATTAAAGATTGAATCACTGATTTTTATATAATCACTCAGGTTTATGATAGAGAGGTAAGTATTTTTTTTATTGTTAATTAAAAATCTTGAATTCGAATTCTCTTAGGTAAAAAGTCACTTTTTATTAAAAAAAAACGTTTTACCATCTAATGTAGAACGTCATGAAAAAAAATTGATAAATTATCCCAGCAATCCAATCATCAAATAAATTTCAGATTCAAGAAGAAAAGAAGAACAAGTATGCTATCGAGGTTTGTGGATAATTTGAGAAATAATTTGTAGAAATTACTATAAATAAGTTGAGACGAAAGGAAATACTTACTATTTTAAAAGTTCAAGGCAATTAAATGAACTAGTCAAACATCTTTCTTAATTAATATTTCTTTAAGAAGCATATAAATAAGAAAAATATGATATATATTTTGAAATGGAGAAAGTAATAAAAAGATTCTATGACAAAGTATAAAGAGTTTGAACAGGCAATAGCAAACCATATAGTAGTAGTAATTAGTTGTGTGAATTAAGTAACAGTTTTAGGGGGCTATTGTGCCTTCAAATTTTCCATATGATAATCCAAAAGCATGACAAATTATTCCATTTAATTTCAAATCAATACAAAATCGATTCTACATTTAATTTATCTTATTATATATTAAACTTAATCTTACTTTTTAAAAATAAAAAAATGAAGAAAGATGTTATTGCCTTTTTGTTAATTACACTGTTTGCATGTGCACCTTTGTCCCCATTACAATCAAACTTTGTCTTCAACTAACAGCTCTAGGAGATAATTTGTGTTTTTTAATACAAAATCTAGTGATTGGAAATTGGAATGTTTAGGCATATACCAATTCTGGTCCTACAACCATGTGCTACAAGAGAATGTGTTTTCACTATTGCAGGTTTTTATTTTTATCACTAATTGAGATTAGTGATGACGGAGCCAAAAATAAATTTCAAATATTATAGGTCGAGAAATACATCAATATACCTATTTGTACTCACAATCTTATAAAAAAGGATCATATTTTTTGTTTGTTTACAATTAAAGTATATTTTTATACTTGAGAAAATTTATTGCAATTATATATGTTTCAAGTCTTAATTAGTGATTTTGAGTTTCGAATACGGAGAACATAGAAACTCTTATTAGAAGAAAGTATTTTCTCCCCTTAAATGAATTATAGATAACGTGAATTTGAATTAATCAGCAAATACTGAATACATGGTTATAGGAAAACAGAAAATTAAACGAGCAAACTTTCTCTAAACTTTCTCCAAATTGTTTGAGAAGTGGAGTTTAATTTATTCAAACAAAAATCCTTAATTTTTTTATTCATTATTCTTTTTAAAGTAAAATAAGATTTTATTTTTTTTACTGAGTTCATGAATTGATTATTCTCATTGTCTGAACTTGTCCACTTGGTCCAACTAATAATTCAGAGAAGTTCACAATTCATTCGTCATTGTTTATCTTGATTATTAATTAATTAATTAATTTGAACACTCAATTATCCACTCATATATTATAACAAAAACAAAGGTGAGTACTGGTTTTAGTCAATTTTGAGCAGGTCATCTGTTTTTCTTTTATTTATTAATAATCTTTTTAATTTTTTTGGTCAACCAAACAAAGACACCAAGAGGTGATCGAACTCTTCTTGACATTCAACAAGATTCACAAAATCCTTTCACAAAGATAACATAAATCTTAAGGAAGTCCAAATCATCCTAATTCGAAAAATACACTATTAAAGACCTTCGAATGACAGAAAATATTTAGAAAGAACAATCAAGAAAAAAAATAGATTTATACTCACAATCCTCATGAATAATTTTATTTTTTTGTAATTGCAATATATTTTCCATATTTGAGAAAATGTTGCAAACAATAATTTTTTAGGTTGGGAATTACTTCTTGGAAAAAGCAATAAAAATAAAAATAAAAAACAATGAAAGAAATATTTTTGGAATTTAATTGATTCTCATAAACAAGAATTTTCGACGGGTATAAACATTCAACACCACAGACGAAAACAATAAGAGTGCATGAAAACCAATATACAAAATTTCTAGTATTCACAATTATTTTATTTTTTTTAGCAAATCCACTTTGATTTGCTAGATCTCCTCTCCCCTTCTTGAATTCCGTGCATAGCGAGATATTTAGTGCACCGACTGATCGATCAAAAGTTAGAAATAAGAGAGCAGAAATCATGTTCATGACAAGGAATAGTAATTCCCAAATCATGATTAAATCCAAACTCTTCTTCAGCCCTTTGAAGCAAACTTTGAAATTCAGGATGAGTCAACCAAGAAATTGGAATAATATATCTACTCCTATTTTCTCCCACATATACCACAAAATGTCCTTTTGGGACATCATTTGGTAGCCCATTTTCATTTTTTCCAAAGCTAGAACATTTTTTCAAGATTTGTTTAAGAGTTGCTGTTTGAGTTGCTTTCTTTAGAGCCATAGTAGAATAGTTTAATTTATGTGTTGGCAAAGAATTAGAAAGATAGAGGTGTATTTATTGGAAGAACAAAGGCATGTGGGCTATGGATGTTTTGTGTGGGTGGTAACTTGAAATAGACCACTCACCCCTCTTCTAGCCTCAAAAGTCCAACTTTAATATTTTTATTTTTATTTTTATTTTATGCGTATTAAATTACATTATTGAATCATATGCTAAACTTTTATTATATATTTAAAAGAAATGAAAATTAGATTATTAGCTTATGTGGTTTTGACCATATACTTTTATATAAGTTCTTGTAATACAAATAAGATTTTCATGGCACAAATGGAGTAGTTAATATTGACTAATATGCATGTAATCTCTTGAAGGTAGGGGGGGGGGGGGAGG
>NW_006239566.1:58569-61819 GCF_000226075.1 Solanum tuberosum
GGGGTAGGGGCCGTTGACCCAAGGGAATTGGGACGTGGCGAGGGGCTTTGTACGTTTTTCACATTGTTTAAAGTGATACCATAAAAGCTTTTCAAACATTGAAGTGTAGGAATGGTAAGTGTAGGTTCGATATTAATATTAAAATTCGATTAAATTTGAATTCGTGTTGAAAAATCTCATATTGGGAGGTAAAGTGTTTTCTAACAAAAAACTATTTCATACCCAGAGGAACCTACTAAAACCGAGACTTCTGATTAAAAATAAATAAATACTAATCACTCCACCACATCCACACGACCCTCGTCAGTTACCACTTCCTTTAAATGGACGAAAATGTTCTGTTTTATAAACCAATCACTTTGATCTAATTTTAGGTCTTGAAGTCAATTTCACCACACATCAATAAGACGAAACAAAGTCTCCCCACAATTTATTTTTTAGGTGAACCTTTCTTATTTTTCACTTGTTTAGCCGTTGTGCTTCTTGTTATTGTTTTTCTTATTTGACATCATAACTAGATAAAAGTTTGTAGTAAGAGAACCTATTACTAGTTCTTTTCTTTTCGTACTAATTCAATCAAAATATTTGTGAAAAAGTCACTAAACATTTGTCAGTAAAAAATTAATTAAAAAATAGTAAATTTACTAGCTTAACTAATTTAAATTTGCATTGCATATCACCATAAAAAAAAATTAATAGTGCAGTAGATTGTTTGGAAACAAATAGTTAGTTGTGATATTTTTATTATATTTAAAAATAAAAAAAAAGTGGTTGGTGTAGGAATTAGGATTATGAAATAAAGAAATGTCGGTAGGACAAGTGCCACTTTTAGTGATTCATGTTCCTTTTGAATTTATAAGGTGGAACCCTTTGGTTTATACTTGTTGGACTGCAATTTTCCAATTGATTAGATTTGAGTATTGATGGATATTCATATTCTCCACTCCTCAAATTATGATGTTTTATATATTAACAAAGTCTAATTAATTGTTTTTTTACTTTATATATTGAATACATACAAATACATAAATGAGGATAACTTAATATTTAAAGGGAATGGGCGATAGTACATTTAAGCTATACGTTCGGCTATAAAATTACGATTTACATTTGACTGCGGAAATTCTAATTTAATTTAAAGTTTTTTTTCTAATTAACTTTAAATTAATAGTATATTTAAATATAAATATTATAAAAAATATATATAATCAATTTCTGTATAATTTAATGTTATTGAATATGTGCACAACATTGAATATCGTAACTAGTATAATTATAAGAATTAAATAATTAAGACGTTGTAAAAATAAATTGGAAAGAATGTTCCAAACAAACACTGCAATATTTTTTAAATACAATAGAATTGAATTTAAATAACAATAAAATAAACATTGTGTTTAGACTAACAATACAGTACAACCATCCAAACAAAGTGTAAATTACAAGAATGAAATTGAAAAATGTTAAGATAACTACATTATTAAAATACTTTTTTTAAGTCAACCGCCTTTCTAAAAGGGAAGGCTTGTAAGGCACAAGCTGCTCCGAGCCTAGTAAGGTTCATGACATCATGCGTCTTATCCCATAACTTGACATCGTTAGCGATGTATCAACAATTTCACCATTTTGGTTTTATCCGAAAACTGTTGACCTTTTTTAAAAAATTGATCAATTTTATTGCTTTTTACTCTAGAATCCTTACTCTAGAATCCTTCTGAGTCTTCCTTGTAGTCAAATGAGCCAATTCCAATTAACCTGTCCAATTAGATTTTCTTAAATTTGCATGTGTTGACTATCTAATATATATATTTAAAAAACATGCAATTTTATTAAGATTACAGTTTTACATATTTGAGGAATCTTTGATGAGTTGAAATGTATGAAGGATCACTCAATTTATAATAACTAATCATTCAAGTCACTCGATTTTATTTTATTTATCAAAAGTCATCCAATTTTACTTAATTGACTTTCACGGTCATTCAACTTTATCTAATTAGTTTTGGTGATCATTTTAATTGAAAATACAATAGATTGACTGACTATATTAATAACATTTAACAAGATTAGATTTTGCATATTCAACGGATGTTTGAAGTATGGGAGTTGGGAACCTAAATAGGCCACAAAAACATAGAAGTGACCAAAATAAGCCACTACTTTAGAAAGTAACTAAAATAGGCTTAGTGGAAGAAAAATTCCACTTTATCTAATATTCTAAACGTTTTCCGTTAGTCCCATAACGTGTATATTTTAATATATAACGGAACTATTTCCTACACTTTATAAAATGGAACTATTTCTTACACTTTATAAAGTGTAAGTTTTTCTTACACTTTGTAAAGTGGAACTTTTTCTTACACTTTATAAAGTGGAAGAAAAAATTATGTTTTACAAAGAGAAATATTTTTCACGTTTTTATCTCTTTATGAAGCTTTTGCAGTGTTTGTCATACAATTATATTGATTTGACATATCATAAAAACAGAAAAATTATTACACTATGTATTTTTATTTTTTTATTCTGAAAAATCCTCCAATCTCTATTTAAGGAGGACGTTCAAACATAGTTGATAGCACCTACAACTAGGGGTGTTCACGGGTTGGGTTGGATCGGTTATTGGTCAAAACCAAAATCAAACCAACTTAATTGGTTTTAAAATTATCAAAACCAAACCAAACCAAATACAATATACATTTATCGGTTTGGTGATTATCGGTTTCGGTTTGGTTTGGTTCGGTTATTCGGTTATTAACCATACACAAAAATAAAAGAAAAAATTCATTTAAAATGTGAAAAAAGTGACAACAATCCATTCAAAACGAAAAATAGTTAGAATGACTTAAATTACTAAACTTTCAATCACTAAATTTACTATCAATAAAGCTTTAAAATTCACTATATTGGCCTAGAAGGAAGAGACAATAACATTTTCAGTCCCACAAAGAATTGACATAGACACTCATATACATGAAATCAATAAGATAAATGTTTCATCTTGGGCATTTTTGCTTTCAATAAGTAAATTATAAAGAAATTTTAATGAAAATATGTATAAGATCTTTAAAATTGTTTATAAAAATAATATATTAAGTATGTATATTAATAAAATATATGTATATAATTCATCGGTTCGGTTATTTCTTCGGTTTTTTTCGAATAAAACCATAACCAAACCAAATACTATCGGTTTTCAAAAATCTAAAACCAAACCAAACCAAACCCAAATAAAATCGGTTTTATTTTATCG
>NW_006239566.1:63558-71346 GCF_000226075.1 Solanum tuberosum
TGCTATCAACTATGTTTGAACGTCCTCCTTAAATAGAGATTGGAGGATTTTTCAAAATAAAAAAATAAAAATACATAGTGTAATAATTTTTTCCGTTTTTATGATATGTCAAATCAATATAATTGTATGACAAACACTGCAAAAGCTTCATAAAGAGATAAAAACGTGAAAAATATTTCTCTTTGTAAAACATAATTTTTTCTTCCACTTTATAAAGTGTAAGAAAAAGTTCCACTTTACAAAGTGTAAGAAAAACTTACACTTTATAAAGTGTAAGAAATAGTTCCATTTTATAAAGTGTAGGAAATAGTTCCGTTATATATTAAAATATACACGTTATGGGACTAACGAAAAACGTTTAGATTATTAGATAAAGTGGAATTTTTTCTTCGACTAAGCCTATTTTAGTTACTTTCTAAAATAGTGACTTATTTTGGTCACTTTTATGTTTTTGTGGCCTATTTAGGTTCCCAACTCGAAGTATGGAATCTGGTTGAATGGACCATTCAAAGGGAACATCATAACAAGTGTTGGACCAATATAAAAGCAAGTTTCATAGTCAGAAGTCATACTCACAAAAGTGACTATAAATTAGTAGTATATTTCTTTTCTTATTTATTAATTTTTTTAATTTTGATTTTTCATATACTTCCTTATTTCACTTCATTTGACCTACGCAAAATTAAAGAAAATAAATAAGAATTTTGAATTTTATGATTTTAAATTGAAGATACTGCTCTTTCATTTTGTAATCTTAAATATATTATGTGAAAACATTAGTATTAAAAAATTTTAAAAAGAGAAAGGATCATTCTTTTTTAAATGAACTAAAAGAAAAAATATAGTTCAAGCAGATTGAAACGGGGAAAGAACATGTTTAAGATTATTAAATAAAAAATATTTTAATATATTTAATATATATATTTTTAATCTAAAATTATAAAATTCATTTTTTTTTACTTTATCAAATTTCATATCACGTTAAAATAAGATGCATAAATTAAAATGAGAGAGAATAATATATACTCTCTCTGTCTCAATTTATGTGACATTTTTTTTCGAGAGTCAAACAATTTAAGTTTGATCGGAAATTTGAGCATGAAATCTTCAATTTTTTTGAAATGAAATTTATATATTTGTAAACTACGTAAAACGTACTATTAGTCACAATAATTGATAATTCAAAATGTTTAAAAGATTTATACAAAATTTACGATTAAAGATATACTTATTTGAATTTCAAAATTTGAAAAATGTCACATAAAATGTGACGGATAGAATATATAATGAATAACAGTAACAGACAGCTCCATCAAAGTCAAAAAGGCTTTTGTAGATTTTCTGACTTTTGGTAGATTCTCTCAATTTGACACACTTTTTTCTAATAATGTTTCCGCATGTCAAGTGACTTTCTACCTCAATCACTAGGCTATTCCGTGGGATTATTTTTTTTCAAAAAATAAAAAATAAAAGAAGAAAGATAATTTTAATATTTATGATTTGACGTATCACGTATATATATTCCTCGTTCACTTATTGGTTCATCAACTACAAAAGTTATTTATCTCATATAAAGATTGGTGAAGCATTTTTATAGATATAACGAGTTTATTGACCTAGAAAAAATATATGATGAATTGTACCTAACATGATTTGATGGAGATGTTTGGAAGTTGAATATATACATGCAATGTATATTAGAACGATAAATAACATGTACAATGAAGCCAAGATCGAGTGAGAATAGTATGAGAAGACCAAATACACTTCCAAGTCGAGATGGGATTGCACCAGGGATTAACTCGTACCCCGTTTTTCATTTGCATTAGTGATGGATGTGCTGACGCGACATATTCAAAGAAGGGTGTCATGTTGTATACTATTTGCAAATGACATACTATTGATTGACGAGACACACGACAAGGTTAACAATAGGTTGGACGATAGAAGACAAACCTTGGAGTTTAAAGGGATCATCTTGACCAGGACTAAGAGAGAGTACTTGGAATGCAAGTTCAATGACATAGCTTTTGAGGAAGATGCGGAGGTGAGGATTAATAAGCTAGTCATTTAAAAAAACAAAGTCTTAAGTATGGATGAAAAAGAGATTTGCATATGTGTATTGTGTGATAAGAATGTGTCACCAAAAATTAAAGGTAAGTCTTATAAAATGGTTGTTAGATCAACTATATTATATGATGTGGAATGTTTGCCAATCAAGAACTTGCACGTCCAAAAGAGGAAAGTAGAGAAGATGAGAATACTAAGATAGATGTGTGGGCATAGTGTGAGAGATGAGATTAAGAATGAACTATTTGAGACAAAGTGAGAGTGACCTCTGTGGTTGACAATATGAGGGAAGCAAGCTGAGATGGTTTAGGTATATCAAGAGAAGATACAATGTAACGAACAATCATATCGTTATTCAATGGACATCTCGTGCGGAACTCTAATTTTTTTAAATACGTTGCCAAACTAAACTGAGGTGAAATGACAAAAATTTAGATATTTGAATTTGGTTCATGCTGACGTCAGGCCACAATAGTGGGAACCTTCCCACTATGGCGCCACCGCTATAGTGCTTGCATGGGTTCCATAGCGGGGTTGACAGAATCAAACCCTAGAAACCACAATTTCTTTTCATTTTCCTCTCACTTTTCATTTGTAAAATAGACAAGGGTTACTCCAAAAGCATCCTGAAGATGCTCCAAGTTTGGGAACAATGGATGGAAGGAATTTCAATGCAAAGAGGGTCAAAATCTATGAAATTTTGGTCTACATCTGTCAAGATACGTCCCACAGAGCCAGAAACTCGAGTTAAAAGTTGTTCAACAGTTGTTTGGCATCAATGTAGGTTAGGCTCTACTAAGTAGTTAGATCTGTCTTTAATTAATTGTAAAATTCCTTGTGATTTGTTGGGAGTTTGCATGTATAAGCCTTCAGGCACGAAGATTGAGCTGACGAATGTGTGGATTATGATTGTTAAGGATGGAAAGTACTTAAACTTTTAATGTTGACCTTACAAATATTGTTGGGTGTTATCCTAGGGATGGTAACTTGTGGGTAGTTGGGTTATAAGTAGAAAAATGGTAAGAAAAAAGTTGTCCTGGACTAGGTGATGGTTGATTCTTTCCAAGTTATATATGTAATATATGTGTGTGTTAACTATTTTTATAGTATTATTTGTATAATGCATGATTAGGGAGATCAAGGAATGAAATCGAAATGATAACTTATTGATTTTTCTCATGCAGTAAAAATGTTTAATTTACTTGTGTTACAACTATGTCAATATTTCATTATGATGGTGATTGTGATTTTGTGTTGTGTGACCATAGGTTGGCTCGAGTAACATATCTGGTACAAGTTGCTACATGATTGGCTCATGGTGCAGATTACTACATGATTGGCTCGGATACCACGAATGGTACATATTTGATGGATCTCTTGTATGTTGGTTCCATGAGTGAATCATATTTACTTCTTCATAAATGTGATTGTTACATGTTCGTCCATAAGTGACCAGGATGGTTCTTGTGTAGACCAAAATCTCATTTTAAACATTGTACATGATAGCTTAGGGATCCTTGGTATTCTGGGCTACTTGAAAGGTTTGTTGAATCAAGTATGGATGATTGTTATGATTTTGAACATGTCTCAAGTGGTAATTGATGGGTAATTAAATGAGATGACTTTAGACAAATTTTGAATGTGAACTTTGCAATTAATTATCTATGTTTCATATGTGCAGGTGCTTGAATTCAAGTGTTGAACGTGATTAGTGAGAAAGGTCAACAAGAATGCTAAAGAAAGAAAAAGAACAAAAATATGCATCTGCTAAGCTATTGCCCACCCGCGCGGTGGTCGCGCACTCAAGTGCCCAGCGGCGCACCCGCACGATAGGTTTTTTAAGTTGTTGCCTCTCCGCGCGCGACCCGCGCGCTTGGACTCCTTGCGGTGCTCCCGCGCGGTGTGGAGGCATGTAATCAATAAAGGAAGGGTATTTTTGGAATTTCACAGGGAACCTTATGCTATATGATGTTGGATCTTGCCCCAAGGTCAGGGCATCGAAAAATGAGCAAAAAAAAAAACACCAGGTTGCGAGAAGAGAAGGGTGAATACGTGGTACTCTACTCGAATCCAAAACGAAAGTTGGGATTCAAAATTTGATTGCTATGTCTTATTTTTCATCTTTGTTCTTAGTAAACTTATTCTCATCCATGGAGTAGATTCTTAAAAGGTATTTGACAAACATGTTGTATTGATGAATTTGTTGGGATTTTGATTTTAATTCTTATGCTTGAACTTGCTATGGGAATTTGAATTAAATTGCCACCTTATTCATTATTTTATTTAATCGAAAGAGGAATATCTTGGTGAATATAGTTGCATAGTTTTGTTGGATTGAATAAATATATTTTTTCTAAAGTAATCAAAGGAGATTGTTGATAATTATTGATTAAATCTCAAGGAAAAATAGTTGAAGGACGTTACTTCCTTAAGAACAGTCATTAACATGTTTTTGCATATTAGAATCATTGGGGTATAATTGATTTATTCTTTAACTTGAGATTTACTCGGAAGAGAAGTCTAAGGCTTAAGGATACTCTAATTAATGAGCTATCGAATTCGAGAGAATCGATAGAACTTTAGATATGATAAATGAATGTGGTCAAATCACAACTATCATTATGCACTTGTTTCGTCTTGTACCTTATCTTTTATTATTGATATTAAACTTCATAGTTACTAATTGTTTTTAATTATCATTTAGTCTATAAAAGTGGTTCATAACCACAACCAACTCCTTTTTTATCACATGAATAATAGTTAGCAAGATTTGATTGAATTATTATTTGTACCAATTCTCGTGGAGACGATCTTTATACTATACTATCTTTAACTAGCGAAGCGATAAACTTATAATGTGTTTGTGCTCGTCAGTTATTTAGTCAGGATGTTGACCGAGAGTTTCACTTATTCACTAGCTTGTATGGTATTGACAGTCTAGGTGGTCTGGGACATACTAAATAAGAGAGATTTGAATCAATATGATTTAGTTAGAGTCTTGCAGATGGTTTACTAAATTAGTCAAGGGTCAGGGTATTGGCGTGAGAACTTGAAGGAGAGTAGTAGATCGGTATCAGAATAAGCAGTGTAATTGGATTCAGAAATGGAAACATTAGAGAAATTCTAATGTTGATAGAATAACTGGTTTGAAAAGTCTCTATGTGATAGAAGGATTAAATCATGACCTGATATGAGAGTGGAATGGACTAGACAGTGAATTTGATAGTAGAAGAAGGTGTAGTGACTTGAAATAGAGTGTATAAGTTTCAAGGTAGTATGACTAAGTAGTAAGGGTGATGACCAAGGGATCAGAGTCCTAATTATATCTCCAAGTTACAAGTTTTCTTGATTATTTACATGATAATATGTGATGGATTGAGGTCAACCGATTATGTTTACCGTTAGGTGTTTTTTGTATTGATATTACTCTTGTTATGCCATTTGACATAGACTGGTTGCAGGATTACTGATGTTTCTTAGGTGAAGACGAAGATGATCACCCACAACTTATACCTCTCTTCCTTTATGGTGGGAGTTGTGTCTTATTAATTTTAAATATTTTATTCTCTTAGAAGCTCTTGTACCTATTTACACTAGTTCCTTGGGAGGGTTCCGTGTATTTCTCAAAGGTATTGTATTTCAATAAAGTTTAAGAGTATTTATGCATTTAAATAGGGTGATCAATTTATATTTGTTCACTTTCCCATTTCATGTTTTTGAATTGGGTATAAAGATTCTCCTATATAGGGTTACGTTAAAGTAGGTGGTCACACGGTCAGGTGGTTGGAACGTGACATACAAAGATTCCCTAATGAAGAGTGTGAGAGGTTGGCTGTGATGGGTGTGAGAAAAGATAGTTTAGGCCAAAAAATAATAATTAGGGAGATGTGATTAGATAAGCTATGACACATTTTCAACTTACTGAGGACATGACCCTATATGAAGGTATTAAGGTCAGCGATTAGAGTAGAAAGTTAGTAGATAGTCGAGTGTTGTTTAGTTTTTCTTATCAATATGATTACTATTATTACTCCCTACTTTCTTATTCTTCATTTTTATAATTACATGTTTTTTCCTTTGCATCGATTATCGTATTATTTGTTGTTGCTATTATTTTTTTTCATTATTTTTAATATGACTTCTTCACTACTATATTTTCTTTTCATACTTAATTTGTGATGCTTTTTTTTTAGTCGAGCGTCTTTCATAAACAATCTCTTACAAAGTGAGGATAAGATATTCGTGCACACTATTTTCTTTAGACTTCAATCATGAAATTACATTGAATATATTATTATTTTTGCTTAAAATATATCTTTGAACTATTAAAAAGGTCCAAACATGCTCTCTTACTAATAGTTCACTGGTATATTGGAACTTTTAATTGTTCAGTGATAATTCACATTAGATACAGTTGAACTGTTTGTATTATATGTCATGTGTAAAACACATGTATCTGCATGTTCAATTTTATACAAATTTAAATGTTTATTTGTGCACACTTGAAATTGGAGGCTATAAAATAAACTGAAAAACTCAACTTTTCGAAGCGGGCCAATTTTTTGTGCTCCACCTCTCTCCCTCTCTCTCTCTCTCTCTCTATATATATATATATATATATATATATATATAAATGTAAATGCTACAACTGTGGCGAAGAAGGACACAAAAGTTACGAATGTAACAAGAAAAGAGTAAAAATTTCAAAAATTGATAGACTAGAAATTGATTCATATTGGAAATCTGTAACATCAATAAAAAGTGATGACTTCTATGAAGAGTTATATGAAGAATATTCAACCAATTCAGAAGAATCTGATTAAATGAATCAAGAAATACAAAAAGAAACGGACAATTCAGTACAAATCATTGAGACTAAAGAAGATCAAAGGGGATATGCCCTAAAAGCAACATTCGATGGAGAATTATTAAAGAAAATCTAAGAATTACAACTTAATCTCAAATCGAGAGATAATATATTCAATAGAATGCAAAGAATGTTTATATATATGCGCACAAAAAGTGCAAAGAGATAAGCCACTAATATCGTGGTGAAGATTAGATCTCATAAAATTATCAAAACTAGCGTTTCATATGTGTAAATTGAGGAGTGCACGTTAATGTATTATTATTAAAAGATAAATAAAATTTAAATATGTATGCATGTACTACATACAAACGTACTATGTACTTAATGCATGTAATATTAAAGGCTAAACACGTATTCATAACCTTAAACTCAGTGGCGGAGCCAGGATTTTCAGTAAGGGGGTTCAAAATCTAAAAAAATAGACACACGAAGTAGTCAAAGGGGGGTCGACATCTACTATACATACCTAAAAAATTATTTTAACCATGTATAAATCATATAATTTTCCGCCGAAGGGGGGTCGGATGACCCCCCTCATTGTAAGGTGGCTCCGCCACTGGTTAAACTTGTCCCTGAATTTCATTTTGACACTTCAATTCGACTTTGTTCCAATTTAACCCCTTAACTCCAATTTTTATGTTTCATTTTGGCACTTCTAAGTGATGTGGCAGAGTGTGTGCATCACACTTTCTCTAAGAGAGTGAAATACAAAAAAAAAGTATTTTTTTAAAAAATAATAAAAGATAATTAACCCTTCAACTCTATTTGTTTATGTACCATTTAAACACAGAATACTAATTTTATGATTTCTTTCTTCAACTGCAATTTTGCATTTTAAAAATCGTCGT
>NW_006239566.1:71446-89656 GCF_000226075.1 Solanum tuberosum
AAAGATATGACGTTGATTTTTAAAATGAAAAAGTGGATATGAAGAACATAAATAAAAATGTACAGGGAAACTCTCAAAAAGAAATTGTTGCTTTAAAAAAAATGATCATCCGTCAATTTGAATTTTTTACAATAACTAACGGACGAACGACGATATTTAAGATGCAAATTTGCAGTTGAAGAGCATATATAGAAATAAAGAAATCATAAAATTAATATTTTGTGCTTAAATGGTACATAAAAAAAATGGATTTGAAGGGTTAATCTTTTATTATTTTTAAAAAAAATACTTTTTTTTGTATTTCACTCTCTTAGAAAAAGTGTGATGCACACACTCTGCCACATCACTTAGAAGTGCCAAAATGAAACATAAAAATTGGAGTTAAAAGGTTAAAATGGAACAAGGTTGAGTTGAAGTGCCAAAATGAAATTTAAGAACAAATTTAAGGGTGTACATATGTGTTTGGCCAATATTAAACAATCATATGAAAATAACATCAGATTTTGCAACAAACTTAATAAAAAAATTATTCTACTTGTATTAATGCTAATGAACTTAAATAAAGATCTACAAATACATAGGTAAAAAGATAATATATATATATATATATATATAAAAAAAAAATTAATTTACATAAATAGATAATTATAAATGGCAAGGATAAAATTAGGGTTGTGCATCGGTCGGTTCAGTTCGGTTTTATATATTATCGGTTCGATTTATCGGTTTTCGGTTTTTAAATACGTTAAACCAACAATATATTTTTTATCAGTTTATCGGTTTTGGTCCTTAATGGTTCGGTTCTCGGTTTAACCAATAATAAAATACTTATAAAATAAATATATGACTTCTCTAATAATTAAATTTGACGCGACAACACAATAATGTAACTTTACAAATGCTCATAAAATAGAAACAATAATAAAAAACATGTAAAGGACTATACAAGTGTAACACAAAGAGAAATTAAGAGGAATAAAGTTCTTACTTTAGATTTTGCCATTTTGTATCATGTAAAGTTTTGAACTCAAAATCATTTTGAAGTGTGAATTCAAGGCTAAAAGGCAAAGACAATAACTAGTAACGTATTGAGATTAATATATAATATTTATGTACAAGTAAAAGTAGAAAATTACTAGTCTTAATGGGTTATCGGTTTACCCAATAACCCAATATTAAAAACCAATACCGAACCGATAACCATAAAAAATTTTTTTATAAAATCGTTAACTCAATAACCCAATAATAATAAACTAATAACATTTTTTTTATTCGATTTATCGATCGATTCGATTTTTGTACACCCTTAGATAAATAGACTTTGGGGAGGATACAAGGGGAAGAATGACTATATTTCAAAGTTAAGGGCAGAATTTAATTTTTAAGAATTTAAGTTATGATTGAAAAACTGAAAATGATTTTCATCCTATTTCAAAGAGTCCAGAGTCAAAAGGATAACAAAAATTTTTGAAAATTTCAAAAGGGCAACAAAATTATTTATTCAAACTAAAAGAGCAAAAAATTTAAACACTGCCTAAATCAGAGTTTCCACCGCAAGGCGCGCGGATACCCATGCGACCTGTAAGGTGCAGACAGCTTTTAGCCTTGTAAGGCTCCGCCGCCATGAGCCTTACAAGGCACAGGGACAACTGTGTTTTGCAGGCTTTTTTTAAAAGCAAATAATATTTTTTTCGTTTTGTGAATTGAGTATATGTACTTCTCATTATTTGACTTTTTCCAGTAGTGATATAGTTCGTGAGATGGAACTTGAAATATATATAAATTACCTACTATATAAGATAGCACTTCAATTTTAAAAATACTCAAGTCTAAAGAAAATGAACATCAAAAGGACCCTAGTGTTTAAACAAGTTGCTGTAATTGGTGGTTGAATCTTTTCCAATATATGAATAAACAAAAAAATATATATATGTATGAATATTTTAATTAGTGATTGAATCTTTTTACCAAAAATACGAATAAACAAAAATATAACTCATAATATCTCAAAAAGATTTGAAGCAACCTTAAACTCTACATTGTAAAATTTAACTCTTCCTAGTCGTCTCCTATTTATATTTTATGGATTCGAGTTAATTGGAAGCACGACGGCAAATAAAATCATAATTTTGTCGAGAAAATGGTCAAATACACCTTCAATCTATAACCGAATTCTCAACTACACACTTATATTTTACAACCATGGTATAAACAAAATTTCGTGGTATCGAGCCAAAGACTTATGTGAGCAAATACTACTACATTTTTTTCCATAAAAATAATGATAAGATTTTTATAGTTACCTAAACAATGTAGGGAAGATTATAATAAAAAATGGAAAATAGAGATAAACAATGATATTTATATTTCAATAATTTATGTGAATATCACAATCTTTATAAAAATATAATTAGAAAGATGTAATCTCATGATTTTTCTCTTCACGATCATCAATTCAAGAGCTTTGCCTTGTTCTTGAATCGATAAAATACTTG
The DNA here is from genome assembly GCF_000226075.1 of Solanum tuberosum. Classification (NCBI taxonomy): domain Eukaryota; kingdom Viridiplantae; phylum Streptophyta; class Magnoliopsida; order Solanales; family Solanaceae; genus Solanum; species Solanum tuberosum. The sequence goes on from NW_006239566.1 coordinate 73,942, forward strand.
TTGAAACTTCATCACGAATGCGGAGTTATGCTTTGATCACAATTGCGGAGATATGGAAACTTACTCACCACTGAAGAGCAGAGCTTTTCTATATATTTTTCTTCTTCTTGTTCTTGTTGTCTTTCTTTCTAGTCTTATGAAGACCCCTTTATATAGGCGTGAGCTAGAATTTTGGGGTATATTGGTCTCCAAGTAATTTTAGAGGATCTTTGGCTTGAAGAGCATGAGTTGGGCTCGTCTAGTCAACTTGGCAGATTGACCTAAATATAATTTAGACTTTAATTATTTAAGTCATATAATTTTAACTTAAACTATTAAGAGTAAATTTTAGGAATAACAAACATAAAAATCATATTAGCGCTCTATAGCTACAGTCTGATTTGTATAAATCGCAGTGATTTGTATAAATCGCAGTGATTTGTATAAATCGCGATACTTTGTATAAATCGCGTGTTTGTGTCTATGAACATTGCGTTTGTATATGTTTATGTTCTTTGTGTTAGGCTAGAGTGGCGAATGAGATTAGGAGATAGAGGAGAGAAGCAAGCGAGAGAGGGCAGAAAGTGGAGAGAGGTGAATTGTATATGTATATCAATTAGATAATTGTATATTTATAACTATTATGTATATGTATCAATGATTGCGTTTGTATATCAGCATAAAATTTGAATTTGTATACAATTGAATCGAGTTAAAACATTTGTATTTGTATATCAAATATATATCTCTCTCGCTTTTTACTAACATAAGTTGTACATTGTATTTGTCTAATTTGTGTTTGTATAAAGCGAGAGAGAGCAAAAAAGAACTGGGCAGGAGAAAATTTGTATCAGTATAATTATAAGTGTATAGGACGGAGAGATATGCATTTGTATATACAGTCTCTCTCGCTTTATATAAACACAAACACAATTTATTCATTTGTGTTTGTATACAAGTGAGAGAGGCGGGGGAGAGAATTGATAGTGGCGGGCGAGATTCAGGGGAGAGAGGCGAGAATGGCAATGTGTTTTGCTACGAATTAGAATTACATGAAACTGTAGCTGTAACATTTATTTTGAATTAATAGTTTGCTATAATGCATAATTTTTCCAAATACTAACCATCGTTATTAATTAATAACTTGACTTGGTCAATATATCATGAATTTAAGGATTAATCCAAAATTTATATGAATTTATCAATAAAATATCACTCGATTAGATTTACAAATACAAAGCACCTAAAAAAAAAGGACTTCCATCGCATTTTTTTTTTGTATCTTGTTCACTTTTAAAATAAGGGTAAAATTATAAACTTCTTATTATACACCGAGTATTCTATTTATAATGCAATGAAGCAATTTTTATTTGTTAAATAGATCAATAGTGATTGCTCATTGTATTCCAATCTTTGCACTACTGCATTATTTTTTCCTTGAAGAAAATGACAAGATCAATAGTGATTGCTCATTAGTCATTGTCAATCAATTATAATTATTTTGGTGCAGTTAAGAGTTACCCTTTATACTTTATTTTTTATCTATACTAGACTTCAACTTGATTTTGATAGAAATACTTTTTCTTAGTGTGTGTCAATGTAGTTTTGTCCAATAATTAATGTCAATGTTTGCTTTTAGAGAGTCAACTATATCTAACAAAATTATTCTCTTATCTTAATTTGTGATGAACCACTTGTGAATATCTACATCATACTGCAATTATTTAGTCAATAGCTTACTGGATATATAAATAATTAATTGATTGCCACTGAAATGTGAACACACGTCCCTTTTATTTTATTTTTATTTCCACTAGATATTTTATATTTACATTGAAACTCGACTAGTTATGATTTATATCGCATACGATCCATTTGGAGGAACCTCTCTCTATGCAGGATTTTTCTATACCCGAACTTGAAATTGAGACCTCTAACTAAAATAAAAACAATATCATTCACTGCATCACATCAAACAACATGTCCCTAACATAACCTTATTTTTATCATGTATACATCTAAAAAGTTCCACATAACATGATTTTTCAAAGAAGCAAAACCTTATCCAACTTTGCTAATTCTCAACAAATTGTTAGATGACACCGTTGTCCAAATTGAAGAACTCTAGATTATGGTTAACATGACTAGTTTTAGTTTAGATATTAATTTATCTCGAGACTCTACCTGCTTTCAACTATCAAAATTTATAAATGGCACATCGATCGTTTGATGTATATGTAGAATTCAAGTCAGTCAAAAGTTTTCATGGAAGCAAGTCTTGGTATCGTCAATTAAAAGACATAAAAGCTTTTGATGGGAAAAATCACCCGCTGGGACTCAGAAGTGGGGAGCTTGCAATAAGGACCCTTATGGAAGGGAAGGGGGAAACGTTTAATTTTGATAGATTGATAGTGTGGTTAATTTGTCTCTATATCAAATTGAAGGGTGTATAAACTTTTGTAATAGAAAAGCACTTTATTTTTTCCCCTTTATATATATATATATATATATATATATATCAACATTTTCAAGAAATTGGTAAAAATGAAAAAAGAAAAGTTGCATAATTTTTATTTATTTATGGGAAAAGAATATGTTGGTCTAGTGGTTGACAAAACCAAATATATAGGGTGAAAATTGGAACAGTGATAGATGGGGGAAAAGAGAAAAGGAAAAAAAAGGGATGTCTTGCAAGAACCAATGTGTTGGTTGCTTTTGCATGGTTTAATTAAGCATTTTTGGAGACAAAATAATGACACAAGCCAGGGTTATTGGTCCTTGGGAGACTTATATATATATATATATATACCATTTGACCAATTATGAACTCGTTTTGTTTCGTGGCTGATTAGAGTTATGCATATATTAATAATGGAGAAATTAGTTATGTGTACGAGTCTGTTATTTTATGCAAATACTAGTTATGAAGGGATTAACTATATATGTATTAGTTATTTCATTTTCTATCCTGCATATTATAATACATATGTTCCTTCATAACTTATACATATATTTGTTATACATGTTTCTAAATTGTCAATCAAACGTCGTATAATTTTATACATGAATAATTTATTTCCTATCTACCTACTAAACATTGTATAAGTTAGACGTGAATTAATTTATGAATAACTTATTTCTTATCCAGCTACCAAACGACTTATAATATGATTAAAATATATACAACACACACATATATATATATATATATATACTTTGTATTTTTGGTAAACAATCTCATAATTTTAGTAGAATATAATAAAAGTAGATTGAAGAGTCCAACTTACCTTCAACTACTTGTAGAGTTATCTGTTGGATTAGGTTTAAATTGTATTAGCTTCGTAGGCATTATTAAAGTGGAAAACCACCAAATAATAATAATAATAATAATAATAACGAACCCTAGCAGCATTCCATGTTATACAATGGATAGCCGCTCAAAAATCCGCAATTTGCCCGAAGATATTGTCTACTCCTGTGAAATCTCTTTCAGGATTCAAAAATTGCTGCAAATCATGGCATTGTTGTATCGATGACCCTGACTTCATCAAGTCCCATCAACATAAATCATCTATTGATATTAGTCGTCAAAAAATTATCTTTGTTAATCTTTATCCTCAAAGAAGAGCATGCCAATTTAAAATCGTGTCAACAGAAGCATCAATTAGAGCTGATTCAAAAGTTGTGTGCCTGAACGAGCCCAATATCCCAGGATTCTTTAGTAACTATTTTGATTTACGAGTGTTTTCATGCAGTGGATTGGTCTTTATGACGGCACAATATCCTGGCATTAGTATGACGTTATGGAATCCTGCCGTTGGAAAATACAAACTCATTCCAAATTCTCTTCTCATGACTCAAAAGAAAAATCCTTTTTTGGTATTTGGTTTTGCCAATGATTATGTGGCCGAAGATTACAAGGTTATATGTGTACATCAGTACTTGATAAACATGCATCCACGTTACATTGCTGAAGTATACTCAGTTAAAAATCAATGTTGGAGAATAATTCACAATATTTTTCCTGTCCCCAATGATTTATCGTACCTATACAGTGGTCAAGTTTCATTAAATGGTGTCATTCACAGAATGTCATACAACGGAGAGGAATACATGATTATATCTTTCCATCTTGCAGATGAAAAATTTATGGTAACGCCAATGCCAAGTACATGGTGGGAAATATCCAGAATTACATGCATGGGAGGATCGCGTCTGTGTTTTCACAACCGTTGACAAGGAAATTTTGATTTGGTCGTTGGAGAAAGATAGGAAAACTGCCTTGTTGACCTGGAATTACATCAACAAGTTTCCTACTTTATTCTCACTCATTGAAACGCCTAGTTTGCCAGTAGGTAACTTCATATGTATTAAGGAGAATGGGAACATACTATGGAGAAGGCATGAGAATTCTTTTATTGAGTATGACCTGCGTAAAAATGAATATACTGAATTTAAGCCGCCTACACAAGTTCCAAATTTTATTAGTGTAAATAAGGCTTTGTATGTGGAAAGTTTAGTTTCCTTGAAGATTTCGTGGGATTAACAAATTCCAACTATAGAATTTCTAGTTTCAAATGTATATTTAGCAATTTCCAGGGAGTAGTATTTATTTTAGAATATTGCTTTACATCCATATTGCCATTGTTTTGTTTCTGTTGGAGTAGCTTATATAATTTGTGTTCGGTTAGATCGAGAAAGATTTTGATAATTGACAAATAAGGGAACAGAGAAAGGAGCTTACGCCGATGTGTTCCTTTCAGACCGAATCGGACTAGGATAAGGAGAACGTCAATTACACGAATTAAAATTAGAAGTTATAAAGCGGCGGAGGAATTGCTTTTTCAACAAGAAACCGGTATAGAAAGTTTCCTTTTATAAAGGAGTCCTTCAAGAAAGAGGAAGCACATAATGAATAACACAGTTAAAATAGGATGTCTAATCCTACAAGAAGTAGGAACCACTACAAAAGGAACCGAGATCCAATTGAAGAAGGAAAGATCCTTGATCTATAAATATAGGGGAAGATTTTTGTCACACCACTTTCCTTTTTTACAATTGTTAAGGATATGACGGTTTTTTTAAAAAAAAAATTGATTTAAATTGGATTTTTTAGGTGTTTCAAGTCACCTGGTAATTCCTAATTTAAAAGAGAGAGAAAAAACTTTTTATTTTTAGGAGCGTAACCGCACACAAGACCACTTTTTTAGAAAAAATACACACCAAGGATCGTAATCGAACACCTGGTGTTATTTAATATATATATATTTTTTTTTAAAAAGACTGATAATTAATGACTCAAAATTTATTTAATAATGAGAAAAAAATAAAAAAATAAAAAAATAAAAAATGAACTTGTTGCAACATATAGAGATGAAAAAGATTTTTTTTTTCTTTGCAAATTGCTAATTAAGGAATTAACGATTTTTTTTATTTTTTTTAAAAAAAGAATCAAATAAATATTAAGTATCACTACTTGACGATAACAACAAAAAGAAAAAAAAAAGTATATATTTTTAAAAAAAAAAAAGAATAATGACTAAACCCCTTTTAAAGTAAGTAGTGATATACTAATTTTTTATTTTATTTTTTATATAATTACAGAAAATGACCAATTTAGTAAAATTTTCAGTTTTACACAAAATGGGCATATGCTCTTTTGAAAGAAAATTGTAAAAATAGCTAATTTTATCTACTAGTTAAATTACTAACCAAAAGTAGTTGATTTTGTATTTTTGTTTCAATAACCATTTCATATATTTATTTAAGAGAAAGAAAAACAGAATTTTACATTTTTTGAAAAAATGATCAGATTTACATTTTTTGTAAAAATGATCAGATTTACATTTATTTATTTTTTCAAAAACAACCTCTCTTTTATTCTTTTCTTAAAATGACCAGAAATTAAAAAGAAAAGAAAAGACTTTGAGATTGTTGTTGTTTTTTTTAGCAAAAGCATGGGTTATGTATCAACTTCATAATGATAAATATAGAATTAACACCTAGTTTAATAATAGAACACAAATATATAATAACAACAAAACATAATTTAACTAATTTCAATAAAATTATGTATCACTTCATAATGATAAAGATAGAATTAATACTTAGTTAATAATAGAACACAAATATATAATAATAACAAAACATAATTTAACTAATTCCAATAAAGTTATGTATCACTTCATAATGATAAAAATAGAATTAAAACCTAGTTTAATAATAAAACACAAATATAAAATAACAATGAAACATAATCACATTAAGTATCATAACATATTTAACTAATTCAAATAATCTAAACATAATAGTTTAATCAAAAATATAAACATGCTTCATTATTTTTTTTAAGTTACATTGCAAAATATAAGGAAAGAGATATACCTAAAGAGATGATAACAAAACAATGATGAAAGCAAAACTTAATTGAACTCCCAAAGACCACCAAAGATGAATTTTTTTTTCTTTTAGAAGTTATGATTTTCCCTCTTCTAATTTTATGTTCTTGTTCTTTTTTTTTCTTCCTCTGAAATGAAAGAAGAATGAGTTTAAATAGGTGGTGAATATTAACATCCATTCTTCTTGAAAACTTAAGAGCCAATGCATGCATTGGACTCCTTGTCTTCCCAAGGTGCCACCCAAGATGGCCAATATAATTTTTTCTTTTTCTTTTTCTTTTTTTTTCTTTTTCTTTTTCCAAGATAATAATTAATTAAAAAGCCTTTTAGATGACCCATTTCTTTTATTCATCAATTGAATAATAACTTAATGGGTCATCTGAAAATTTAAAATAGGTCCAAAATACCCTTTTAGATGACCCATTTATTTTAGAGTAAATTTTATGTATAGCAAATATCAAATTCATAATTGTATGTTATGGCTATAGTTTATATAATTGCACTCCATAGCAAATTTTTAGTTTGCTATGAAGCTGTCTTTCTGTATATGTCGATATTCCTTCAATTTAATATACATTTTAATTTTTTTAAAAGTTAAATAAAAATTAGGTGGTAATTTCGGTTAGAAAAAAAAAGGAAACGAATCGTTGAAGTCACACACATTATGTTTCAATAGAATTTCCTTCCTTCTACGTCTTCTTCAACAGTAAGAACTCCATTGTAACTCAGTTCAGAAAATCGATCAAGTTGTTGACGGTACTATACAAACAATCTAGATCATATTGATTTCAAAGATAACAACAAGAGGTAATTTCATGATGAAAAAATACTCTGATTTTTGTTTTTTTCTGGTCAAAATTGGTGTTCAGCTTGTATTCAAAATCAGATTTCCTTTTAAACTTTCATCAATTTCAATTGAATTTAGATTCAGAGGTGTATATTTTGTTCGTAATAGAGTTTAAAACTTATGATTTGTATAGTTAATTTGAATTCTAAGAAAATTTGTGATTTGCAAATTTTCTGGATGAAATTGTTGATTATTTTGAATTTTTGATCGGAGATTCGCTTTTTTCACAGTAATATTTTTGTTCGAATTCGTATATTTGACGTCGAAACTATGAGTGAAGATGAAATTGTATTATGATTTGTTTAGAGTTTATACGTATAGGTGTTTTGATATGATTCAGTAAGATATGTATAATTCGTATAAGAAATTGTTGACTATTTGTTTCGAAATTGTATATTTATACAGTGCAGCTTCATCCTAATTTTGGATATATGATTCTTATACAACAAAAACTTATACTATGTGAAAGTAACAATACTACTGAACTGTGAGAAATTGTATATTTGTATAAAGCTTTGTATATTTGTAACAATACCACTGTGTGAAAGTAACAATACCACTGAACTGTGTGAAATTGTATATTTGTATAAAGCTTTGTATATTTGTATAAAGCTTTAATTTGTGTATATAATCGTTTATATAAATGTATATTCAGAATATGTATATCAATGAGAAACTAAATTTGCTGTAAGTTATATACATATACATATTAGTGTTGTTGTGACATGTATAAGTATATGAAACTGTTGACTGTTTATTTGAATTTGTAAATTATATACATATACTTATTAGTGCTGTTATGAGTTGTATAAGTATATGAAACTGTTGACTGTTTATTCGAATTTGTATATTTATACAGTGCAGGTTCGTCCTTATATTGTAAATTTGATTCTGTATATTTTGATCGGAGATTCGCTTTTTCCATAGCAAATTTTTAGTTTGTATGAAATGGGTTATGCCGTCGACTGAATATATACACAATGTGACTGATGATGGTAAGAATTTTGTGGTATGTTTAAAGAATAAAACATGTAGCTGTGAAAAGTTTCAATACGAAGAAATACCATGTGAACATGCTTGGGTTGTACTGAAGCGGAAAAGTCGAATAGCTGATGGATATTGCTCGAATTTATATAAACCAATGACAGTTTTGAAGATTTATGAGATACCGATTTATCCGTTGCCTGATATAGTAGAATGGGTGATACCTGAATACATAATGCATGATGAAGTTCGGCCTCCAAAATTCCAAAGACCTCCAGGAAGGCCAAAAAAGAAACCTCGTTCAAAAGCAACACGAGAATTGCTTGGTCTCAAAAGAAAGCATACATGTAGCACATGTGGAGTTGCAGGTCAAAATAGGCGTTCATGTCGAAACAGGCCTCAAGAAGTTTAATGAGCTCTTTCGATTATATTGGAGTGTAATATTGGATTTTATAGATACTTGAATGTTATTCACAACTGATTTTGTGTTTAAAACTAAATGAGTTGGAATGGTGATGATGAAATAAATTTGTTATGTCCTATTAACAGTGAGCAGTTTTATTCTTCTTTTTGTATTCATGCTCTTGTATATAGTATGAGTTATCGTTGTCGTATATACTCTCCATCGTATACAAAAATTGTATATGTATAAGTTATATTGAACATATTATTATCTTTGTATTTATGCTAGTATAAATAATACTATGTATATTTGTTCTATTGAAATATTTTCCTCTTTTTGAACAGAAAATGTATATGTACACTCTATATTTATATTGTATGAACGATTATATAAGCTGGCTAGATTTATACAATTAATGTATAAATATACGTTGTTATTTAAGTGATTTGTATATTTATACTTTATGAACGATTCTATAAGCCTAACAATGTATATGTATATACTCAACATAAAACATACTCCTAGATTTATACAGTTAATGTATAAATATACATTGTATAAGTTGAATTGTATAATTATTAAAGTGTTAAGCAGCATATATAATGAAATTAACAAAAAACAAACAAGTAAAAGACTTAAATGATCAAACGAGTATATTACAACCAAAAAATTGGGAAGTTCAAAACATTCAAGGTTATTATGCATGCCATTTGCATATACAAAGAAAACATAAATTTAGTACTACTGTTCTAATTAATTGTGATCCTTTCACTGCTATCGCAATCCCTATGAATTCTGATTGGCCTTTCTGGTGCCTCCAGTTAATGTATAAATATACATTGCGTAAGTTGGTTTGTATAATTATTAAAGTGTTAAGCTGCATATATAATGAAATTAACAAAAAACAAAGAAGTAAAAGACTTAAATGATCAAAAGAGTATATTACAACCAAAAAACTGTGAAGTTCAAAATATTCAAGGTTATTATGCATGTCATTTGCATATACAAAAAGAAAACAGAAATTTAGTACTACTGTTCTAATTAATTGTGATCCTTTCATTGCTATTGCAATCCCTGTGAATCCTGATTGACCTTTCTGGTGCCTCGTTGTCACTAGTGGCATCGGATTAGATCTTTTGCATTCCATAATTCCACAATAATGCAGCATATCAAATACGTGTGAACTCTGAATCGAAGGAATTTGGAACCCCATTTCCATTACTGATATGATCTGCATAAGCAGCAACATATAGTCCACAATCGCTGAAAATAAAATACATCAAATTTTATGGTCAATATAAAATTAACAATAACAATAGATTCGGTCATATTTCAATTTGGATCTGATCTCTTGCATTGCGTTGGATTTGGACATTGAACCTGCAACCTCCCAAAATTTTGAGTTAGACTCAAGGGAAACGATGGTTGTTCAACACTATTTTCGCCATGCAATTGTATACCTCTTGTGAAACATTTAGATGGAGACTGGGCATCCATTGTTCGAATGAAAATTCTGTATGGATTTTGAACTGATGTGAAAAATAGCTTGAAAAAATTGGAAAAAAAACTAGACAAAAATTTAAATTAATCAATTGAGATAAGTTTTAGCGGTACCTGAAATTTTTGAAACCGCAATTGAGAACGTGGTGGTGAAGATTTGAATTTTCAAACTGATTTTGGGGAGAAAATTTGGGAGAAATTGGAGATAGGAGATATAAACGAGAAGAAGAGATTGTATAAAAGGGAATAACGACAGTTTTTTATTTTTTTACTTATACAAATCGGTGGGGCCCATTAATAGCAAACTGACCGAGATCTTTGCTCCTCAAAGGAAATAAATGAAACGGTAGCTACTTTATTTATTTTACATTAATAGTTTGTCATTATGTACAATTATCCCTTTATTTTATTCATTAATTGAATAATAGCTAAATGGGTAATCTGAAAATTTAAAATAGGCCCAAAATGTAGACTCATTTGATCAAGACCCAAAATTAAAACAAAATCAGCCCACTAACACAAAATCTAAATATCTAAACTATTTTGAAGATCAAACACAACAAATAAGGCAGAAAAAAATAAAAATGAAATTAAAAAAAAACAACAACTTCAACATGATAAAACTTGAAGAACACTAACAAAACAATACAAATCCGGCACCAAAACGAGTTATATGATTTTTAAAAAATATGATAATGACGAATTTGGATAGAGGATGAGAGGGGAAAATGATTGACATAAATTTTTGGATGAATGGAGGTCGCCGGAAAATTTGTTGACGGATTTTGGACATAAAATTTACATCAAAGGATAGCCCTTGAAGAGCTCTACACTTTTATGTAAAGGACATAGGACGGGGATGACCGAAACTTTGTAAATCTAAAGAAAAAGGTGAAGATTTATTTTTGATTTTTCTTAGATCTACGGAGTTTGACTATGGATAGGAACGAATGGTTTGCGGATTTGTGTAGAGGAGAAGAAATGGTGAAATTTTGGAGATTTTTCCGGCCAAGGGGTGGTGTCCGCAGGCGGTGGCCGGCCGGCAGCAGATGGGAGCAAAGGGGAGAAGAAAATAAAAATGCAAATAAAAAATTTGATTTTTGGTAGGGTCCATAAGAGCCCTTGGATCAAAATATCATGGATGGTTGAGATTTAATTTTGACCATTTCTATTGGACCGGGTCAAAATTGATTAGGCCATCAAAATTTGGTCTAAATCAACCCAATTCAATAAAAAAATTGGGTCATTTGGGCCAATTAAAAAAATATATATAAACAAAGACAAACAACGCAAAATACACAAAAAAAATATAAGAAAAGACCTTATTATATATTGTAGGAGTAAAATAAACACGTAAAAAATTAGGTGTTCACAGCATGCCCCTCTTTGCTTGGAAACATGAAGAGTTTTCAAGCGAAGAAAGTGAACGAAGTGGCTAATTGTTTACTGTTTCAAACTCTGTTGAAGCCATTTTGAAAAAGATGACCGAACCTTGCTTCAGAGGTTGCCTACATATCCTTGATTAAAAGGAAATCAGGTCAGTGTAGTTCGAGAAACTTTGATAGCTTAAACTATCAGAAATTGCGGTCAAAAGATTGTTTCGTATTGCTTGTCATCATCTACTGTCTAAAATTACAAAAAAAAAAAAAAAACTAGAGAACTATGCCTCTCTACATTATAAGAGTTACAAGATCCCTACTTGATGTTTTTTCTTAGGGTCTCGTCTTGATCCTTGACTTGCTCTGTGCGTTGTCTTTGAGATTGATCTTCATGCTCTCTTGACGGCTTGTGGATCATTCTTAGGTGCATGTTTTAACTTGAATTGGCGGTTGAAACTCAAAACTCAAGATCACAAAATGAAGAACCCCAAAAAGAATGTGTTTCTTTTAGGAAAGAAAAAATGAGAATCTTGAACTAGGACGTATAACCCTAGAAAGAAAAGAAGAAGTGGGGTGTGTTACCCTGAGAGTTTCAAATAAAACATATTGTCTTTATGGATTGTCCTAAGATTGGGTGTATTCCCAAAATGTGAATATAATTTGTATAACCCATGAATGTTGGTGTGTATTGCCAAGGATATGCATATGGTGCGTATTGCCCATGAATAGAGAATTAGTGCGTATTGCATGTGAATAAGGACTGGTGTGTATTGCACATGAAAGAAGACTAGTGTGTATTACACATGAATGCATTATCGATGTGTATTGCATGGGATTTGGATTGGTACATCTTGCTTATGAAAGAAAAACTAGTACATTTCGCACGTGAATAAAGGACGAGTGCTTATTTGCACGAAATTCAGATTGGTGTGTATTGCACGAAATTTAGACTGGTGTGTATTGCACATGAATAAAGGATGGTGCGTATTGCACATGAATAAAGGACGTGTGCATTTTGCACGGAATTTAGATTGGTGCGTATTGCCCGAAGCTCTCGAATTGAGAGGCAAGAATGTGAATAGCATGAGATGAAACAACTAACATGTGAAGACTTTGGAGAACTTCCTTTTGTGATGTTTCATTTTTGACTTGTAATCCCGCATTTTTTTTTGTTCCAAAGTTGAGCAAAAGAAAAAGAAATTTGTTAGTTTAAAGTGGTGGTTGGTTTGCGGCTATGCTCCGATGACTTGACCATACTCCTGACCAATTTCTCCAACTCTACTCCAAATTCTTGGTTGAACAACCTTTGAAGCTTCCTCTTTGTCGATTCAAGGGCCTTGATCTTTTTGGTGCTATCAAATATCACGGTGTAACTGATGTCCCAAAGAATGAATTTTCCTGTTGAATATTTTTCATGACTTAAGAGACTATCGTGTTCCTTCACGAGTTTTCAGTGAAGATTTGAGGCATTTTTTGTCCTTACTCGATGGCATATCAACTCGGATATTCAGCTTTACTTTTGGGAACCCGTAGTAAACTTTGCAATTATTTACCTTATTTTGTCAAGAGATTATACCGAAAAGACTAGAAAAATATCAAACTTAAGAGTGTGAAAAATTGGATCAAGAAAGACTATAAACTTAAGGAAGGGCATTCCCTTTTTGAAGAAAAATGAGAAAGAGAACTTATCTGGAGGCATATGTCAACTTTGAGTGAACCATGACATCCACTTTGGACTTGACCCCGGATCCGTTTGAGTTGTCTAATTCTCTAAATCTGAACCATTATCAATTTATAACTGATCTATGTATTCTTCATGCAGAGGTATCGAGAAATGGTGATCTTTGCAGATTTCTCCCAATTAGTCATTTTCATGATGTTCTCTTCTTTTATCTTAAGGTGCTCTGCAAGGGTTTTCACCGATAAGATTTTCTCTATTATCGTCTTATAGTGCCTGTAAAGGTTTTCACCGATGAGACTTTTTGTTTTCTTTTTTTCTTTTCTTTTTTTCACTGGACAATGTTGTCTTTGATGATCAATTGTCCGTGCAAGACACATCGAATCTATCGTTCTTAGAGTTGATCAAAATATTGGTTGCTAGAATAAAATCAGAAACGGAATTACAATTTGACTCTATTCTATCAAAATAAAATTTAAAAAATGCCCCAATTTTCTATAGATACTGGAATATTGATCTTTTTTTGTATGACCGAACCCCAAAGGGTTGCCTACGTATCCTTTCGAAATCAGGTCAAACGTAGTTCAAGTTTTCAAAGAGAGGACTTTTGGATTATTTTTTTTTGTTTTTTTCTTTTTTTTATTTTTTATTTTTTTTAAAAAAGAGATGTCTTTGTTCTCTCAGCCACAAACTTGTCACGGCATCTTAGAACGCATTAGATGTAGTATTTTTTGACTGCGTCCGCATTGACAGTTATGCCTGTAATTTTTCCCACCACACCAGTAAGGTGCAAGGCTCTTTTGGACAACACTTCCTTGATAAGATATGGACCTTGCCAATATGGGACAAACTTTCCCTTAGCCTCTTCTTGGTGCTGGAGAATGCGCTTTAAGACCAGTTGACCTACTTCAAAGTGTCTTCGGTGTTGTGTCGTAATTTGACTGTATTCAGAAAAATCACTTTTTGAAATGCTCTAAGTATAAAACGATTTGAGAAATACTTAGAAAGAGTCGCCACTTAATTTTTTTAAAGAAATTAAGAAAACTTATAATTTTCAAAGATTTAAACAGAAAAAATCATTTGAAAATATCAAAGAGGGTTCGGAGTTCAATTTACACTTCGAGAAGGGTTTAAGCATTCGAAGTATCCGCTAACATGCGGTTGACCTGCGACTTGACTAAAATAATTTTTTGACTAATTATTAAAAATGATTCTAAAAAATAATAATTTGCAATATTTGATTAAATTGAAAAAAATAAAATAAAAATAATTAAATAGATGACACCTTTTATTTTATTTTTTATTTTTTAGAGAAAAGAGATCCAAAATGAAATATTTGAATTAAATTACAAGTGATTAGAATATTAATAAAACTAGATTAATTAGAATTTATTTAATTTATTTTAAACCAATTTAATAAATTAAACATGAAAATCATTTCTTATTAATTGACTAAACCTTTTTGAGAAAATGACTAAGTATTTATAATAATATTTTACATTATTAGATTAACTTTGAGAAAATAGTAAAACAAAGAGCAATTTTTATTTTTTTTTATTTTTAAAAATGGGACCTTAATTGAAATATTTGAATTAGAGACAAGAAATTAGAATTTTAACAAAACAAAATGAATTGGTTTTTATTTGGGCCATTTTTGGTTTATGAAAAACTATTTTAAACTAATAAAAGAAAAAAGAAAAGTTTTGACTAAAGATTATAAATGAAAATACAAGAGTTGATAAAATGAAATTTGTTAGAAATACAACAACATAGAGAAATAGTTCATCTTTTGGGGAATTCAACTAAGTTAATTTACAATTATAAAGTTAGAGTTAAACAACAAACAATAAATAATCACAATTAAATAATTAAAGAGTAAGGGAGAAATTGAATTTGGGCCTCTTTTTGGGCCAAATTCGCGGAAATTTTGGGGTTTAATCCTAAACCCGTTTTTGGTATACAGCTGATGTATATCAGTGTATATCAGCGTGTATATCAGCCCTTTTCATGTATTTCTTGCTTCGAAACACATGTATTTCCTCTAAGCCCTGTATTTTCATGTATATAATTTATGTATAGCAGTGTATACAACATGTATACAGCTCTTTTTTGGAGCTTTTGGAGGCTTGGTCATCAATTTCCAGCATGTATATTGCCTCCATTTCACTCGATCAAGATGGTGCTGACTCGAAGAATTTCAACTCGGAAAAATGCAAAAAAAGGGAGTCCAAAAGGACTCAGGTTGATGCACATACAAAGAAAATGGAAGCAACATTAGCCAAGTCGCATGAGAATATTCTAGCAACGTTTCAAAGAGTAAACTATACCAGAAAGCATTTTATTAAATGTTTTCAAACATATCTTAACAAGAGTTTCTTAACACAAGGACATGCAAAGGACACGTATTTCATTAACTCAAACAATTATGCTATAATCAAATAATAAATTGTGAAGTAGCAACATTCACCAAACTAATCAGTAAAACATAATTGGAATCACAACAAGAGGAAATTAAATCTAAAAAAAAGAAGAAGCAAATGGATCAAA
>NW_006239566.1:89735-95019 GCF_000226075.1 Solanum tuberosum
CCAATATTTACACGGGAACACTTAAGGGAAAAAAAAACCCACTACATGAAGCATATGTTTAAAGGAGAGAAATCACAATAAATATAAAGCTAATTAGAATCAAGCCATTCTGCAATTTTAACAAATAGACACTAATTACTATGTCAATTATTTAAAGCCAACCTTCTGTAACTTAAAGCAACAATGAGATATTAAAGCATTATTTAACATGATAAGGGAACGAAAAGAAAACACTAATTTAAACCAATATTTGTATCCTATAAGGCAGTGAATGTCTCATAACAAGAAAAATAATAAACACAGAAAAGAGAGGTAACAAACTTGAATTAGCCAATTTATTAATCCATTTCATACTTAGAGCTTCACTAATCTGGACAAAACTTCAAAATTTTAACAAAATCAACACAAGCTTGGGTCCATAATGTCAACGATATAGTGCGGAACATGATAAAGGCATTTCAGACATGATGAAATAGTGATGTTAGAGATCAAATTCGATACTTCAGATGCGCAAATGAGAAACTAAACCACAATGAAATCCATAATGGACTAAATGTCGAGAAGCCACTAAACAATAAGAAATGAAATCAACAGAGAACATTAAAACAGAAGCAAACCAGAACTGAACTCAAATCTACGAACTAAACAACATCTTGGCTAAGATAGATTAAGATGTTAAACGAAGTTTACCTTCTTAGGAGCAGCGAATCTGAGACAGGACGAGCAGGGCAGCAACAAACTTCTTCCAACACCACAAAATTTGAATTTCGAGCAGCTAACTACGGAGTGCAAACCGGACTCGAGCAAAGATTTGCTCACAACTTAGGATTAGAGAAAAACGTATGATATTTCTTAAGTATAAGAATGATTGTTCTCTAACAAATTTTCGAAAACCCAAAATCTCTCTTTTTAACCAAAAAAAAATCCCCCTCCCCAACCAAGAACAAGAAGAGGGCATTTATAGAAAGGGAATTGGGGGGGAAAGGGTGGATTTTCGAATTTGAAAATCAAATTCCTCTGCCCCTTTCCGAGATAACCGTAAAAAGCTTTTGAAAATCCCTTAAAATGGGGAAAATGGGACATGAGGATGATGGGTCTGCAGGGTATGAGTTTTGCAGAGTAGTTGGACAGGATTTCCGCGTGAGGAAGACGGTATGGGCAGTGGGGTCGTGGCTTTTCTCCGGATTTGCCGGATTGATGAGACTGTCGGAGAAGACGGGGGAGTGGGGTCGTTTTGGACTTCTGCTCACGTTTGCTGAAGCTGCGAGGAAGAAGACGCGTAGGGGTCTGGGTTGTGTATACGTACTGGTATTGTACACTGCTGGGTATTGTTGATGTGTGGGTCTGCTTGATGTATTGTTGCTGTAAACAGGAATGGGCTGGGTTATGTATTGGAAAGGGTTTTGGGCTTGGTATTAAAAGAATTAAGCTCATATTTGGGTCTGGAAATAGGAGGAATTGGGCCGTGGGAACAGGCCCATTTTGGTCTTTAAAGGATTAAAAATAGGATAAGAAATTGACTAAAAATTGCAACAAGACAAATTTTCATAAATTAATTAACGAGCTTCTTAATCTCTAATCCAATTTTGACCGACCACATCCTCATCTGCCGGAAAAGAGGTTTCGGTACGAACTTTAGGGATTATGGCCGAACCCCGGAAATGGGCCTCCTACATATCTCAGGCTATATGAGAATTCAGGCCACTTGTAGTTTGATATGCTTGATTTGACGCATGATTATGAAAGAATTCAAAAGCTATTCCGATATCGAATTATGAAAAAACCGAAATGCTAGGGAATAAGATTTAAGAGAGAATGTCAGAGTACAGCCGAGTTTTCAACATTGATCCCGCCTACATATCTCTTAACTCAGGGAATCAGACTGCTTGTAGTTCGACTCGATCGGTTGAAAGGAAATCTATCATGCAAAATAACCTTTAGTTCTAGAGGAGTGACAAGTAAGTCGAGTATGAAATGAGGCTTGCAATCTCTTAGCCATGAATGTGGTGCACTTCACACCCATAAGTAAGAACTTACACGGACATAATTTCCAAAGCTCTTGGTGCCTTGTCACTCAGATTGGAAAATTGCTCCCGGTGAACCCATAATTTTCCGGATACGAAATAGGAACTGAAAAATCTAAGAAGAACCCACATGCCTTCTGAAGGGGTGTGGTTTGATTGTGGTGAAAGTCGCTCATCTGCTCGCGTCCTAAGAGTTTGGCACTCCTCTTTGGACTATGTCCCAGTTCGCTGCTAAAAAAAAGTTTCACGTTGTGCTGCACCTTTTTTGATGTCGTCCGCACCTGTGGTTTGTTTAGGAGAATTCATCCTTTCGGATGCTCTCGACAAAGACTGAGATAAAACTCATTAGCATTAAAAATGTAATTCAAATGGGAGATAGTGTCGTTTACCATGTTGACACTTAATTGTTCTCCTTGAACATTTGACATCAACTCTATCGGGTTTGATGTGAAGCAAATAAAGTTTGTGTCTCATATTTGCAATTTAATCTTCAATGTACTCTTCCTTTGATGTCAAAGTAATAAAATAGGCTGATGTAATATGTTGATAGTTCTTTTGATGTCGTTTTTGGCAAAGAAAAATGATGCAGTTAATAATATTGATCTTCTTGTGATGAGTAAATCTTTCTCTTATGATGCATAACTTTTTTCTCTTGCGATGCATGACTCTTTTCCACGATGCATATCTTCTTTTCCACCATGCATGAATTTCTTCTTTCGCAATGCATGATCTTTTCTCGCGATCCATGAATTCTTTCTCTTGCTATGCATGATCTTTTCCCGCGATGTATGAATTATTTCTCTAGCTATGCA
Source organism: Solanum tuberosum (assembly GCF_000226075.1). NCBI lineage: Eukaryota > Viridiplantae > Streptophyta > Magnoliopsida > Solanales > Solanaceae > Solanum > Solanum tuberosum. The sequence continues at coordinate 92,572 of NW_006239566.1, forward strand.
TGATCTTTTCCCGCGATGTATGAATTATTTCTCTGGCTATGCATGATCTTTCCCCGCGATGCATCTCTTGCAATGCACGGTTTCTTCTTCTTGCTACGCATGAATCTTTTCTTCCGCATTGCATGACATTTTTCTCGCGATGCATGACATTTTTTCCCGTGATGCATGAATCTTCTCTTGCAATGCATGAATCTTCTCTTGCAATGCATGGATTTCTTTCTTTTGCAATGCATTTCTTTTGATGATGCCTCTCTGATACCGAACGAAGATAATGCTTCACCGAGCAACATAGGTGATCTTCTGAGTATCTTTTGGATGGCGGTATCGTCTCAATTGACAACATAATAAAAATGACTCTCGTTGTAGTAGTATCATCTCATTTGACAATACGATAAGCGATGGTATCGTCTCATTCGATAATATAAATAAAAATGACCCTCGGAGTAGTAGTATCATCTCATTTGATAATACGATATAAATGACTCTCCAGGTAAAAATATTATCACCTCCAATAATATGATGCAGGTAATGTCCTCCAAGTATCTTTAGTTGCGGAAAAATAAATAAAATTTCTTTCTTCGAGTTTTCCTTTGTTCCATTTCCGAACATAATTGCATATTTGTTATGGACCTCGCCTTGTTGAGAATTTGAATAATGCTATTCATATTCCCAATTCTTTGTCAGAAAAAGCCTAAAATATTTCCTGCATCCACAGAAAAATTGTCAAATTTAGGGAGTTCTTCGCCCTTTTGACTTCTCTATATTCGTCGAATGGTGGAATATGCTGATTTTGAGGTGAACCTATAAACCTGCATTCACAGAAAAATGGTTAGTTTTAAAAAATGAACTGATCTGTGTTGATCTCTTCGGTTGTCTACTCCTTGTCTTGCTATCTCCGGTTGATTTTTCTGATCTCCCGCTTCTTGATAGATAAGACAAAATATTTTTATGCAAATAATTTCATCATGAGGGAAAAAGTTATTTTTAAGGAAAAAATAGATTTTCAAAAGTAATGTTTGGAAAAGGTCACTGCCAAGTGTCATGTCACGTCAAGCTTGACGAACGCTATTTGGAGTTGATGGTTCGAGATCTATCTGATTACTTGTTGGGAAGTATTCAAAATCGCTCTAAACTACCAATGAACCTTATTGAAATTTTTGAGGTCATCCTCAAAATTTCTGTCCCAGTTAACCGTCTCGGCTTATCTTCAAACGTTGATGAACAAGCTACGGAATTTTTGAGATCTTCTCAAAAATTCTGTCCCAGTTACAGTTCTCAATGTAAGCTTAGTCTTGACTATGTTGGAGAGATCTTCTTTTTGAGGATTTTTGAGTTCCTTTCAAAATTATGTCCCAGTTTCTATCGTAAAGAAAAATAGAAATCTTACGGGAAATATGACCGAGCCCTTGTGGCGCCAACGTATCCCATTGAGGCAGGAATCAGGTCGAACGTAGTTCCCCCTCAAAGAATTAACAAAAGTAAGAAAATTACACAGAAACCGACCGAGGCCGACATAGACCGCCTACGTATCTCATTCTCGAGAATTCAGGTCGAACGTAGTTCAAATACAAAGAAAATATTAAAAGGGATAAAAGGGGGTGACCGAGGCCGACATAGGCCGCCTACGTATCTCATTCTTGAGAATTCAGGTCAGACGTAGTTCATTACAAGAGGGATAAAATTCTAAACAAAGTGATTACAGGAAAAAAAGGCGGTTACAAGGAAAAGATAGAAATCGAGTCTTTAAACATGGTATCTTTTGACAACATTTAACTAGATTGATAACTTGTGAGATCCAATGTTCATGCTCAACCATGTGACGTCATCAAACAAATGTATCGATGTGTTCTCCAAGCAAACTAATGAGTTCTCTTTCTTGTGTTTTTGTCAGATAGGCACCAATTTGGATTTCTTTGATGCGTTCATCATTTTCCTGATTCACTATTCTGATCTTTTCTGAATTCGACTTATCGTGATTTTTGAACTTTCTGAACTCCTTAACCAGGTGTTTGGGTACCATGATCTTCTCATTGTAGTCCCCAAATTCCTCCGCATCTACCCAATTTTGTTCATTCAGCTTGTGACATGACATGATATTGACAGATTTGAAAATATTTTCACTGAAATCATAAACAGATCTTGTTAGATAAATATAAAGTGAGTAAAGCAAATTTTCGCAATAAGGGAGTTTTTTCATTTGAAATAAGAAAATAAAACTCTGGCAATGACAATAAATCATTTTTCCCTTTTCAAAATATTAGGAGGAAATTAAAACATATTAAGGTAAAAATAGAGTAAAGGATAGGTCTCGAGTCTCATTCGAAACACCACCAAATTTAGAAATAACATAATAAAATTGTATATGTCTACCAAGACGAGCTAGGATTCAAGAACGAAGGGGATGTCCAGTTAGGCATTTGCTCCTTTGGCTCGTTGTCTAGTATGACT
>NW_006239566.1:103547-104550 GCF_000226075.1 Solanum tuberosum
ATTTTGTTCATTCAGCTTGTGACATGACATGATATTGACAGATTTGAAAATATTTTCACTGAAATCATAAACAGATCTTGTTAGATAAATATAAAGCGAGTAAAGCAAATTTTCGCAATAAGGGAGTTTTTTCATTTGAAATAAGAAAATAAAACTCTGGCAATGACAATAAATCATTTTTCCCTTTTTCAAAATATTAGGAGGGAAATTAAAACATATTAAGGTAAAAATAGAGTAAAGGATAGGTCTCGAGTCTCATTCGAAACACCACCAAATTTAGAAATAACATATAAAATTGTATATGTCTACCAAGACGAGCTAGGATTCAAGAGCGAAGGGGATGTCCAGTTAGGCATTTGCTCCTTTGGCTCATTGTCTAGTATGACTGATGTCTCAATCATCTCTTCAAGCACAATATCATTTTCTTTGAACCCATTTTTTATTCCTTCCCCTACACCATTTTGCATTGGAAAAGACTGATAGAAGTGAGGCAATGATTTTGGAAAAGCTTGATCGATCTTCTGCATGTTCTGACCCTCCTTTGGCAATAAAGCAAAAGCTTGATGAGGTGCCATGATCACAAATTTGGATTTCTCTCTTTTGGTTGGAGAGGCTACAACTTCCTCAAGCTTTTCAAGGTTGGCTGAGATTATAACTTTCTTCACATTCAAATCTTCTTCGGCTTAAACCATATTAATAGTTACCCCTCCATGATTCGGCATGAGGTTACTATTGACATTAGGAGTGGCAGTCTGAAGAGTGACGACCTTTTGATCTATCAAGTCTTGAATTTTATGCTTCAAGTCGATACAATTCTCAGTATTATGCCCAGCATTTCCTGATTGGTAAGCACAGTGAAGATCAGGTCTATAAAACTTGGAGTTGACATTGATATTTTTTGGATCAATTGTATGTATCAGGCCAGCTGATTGCAATCTCTCAAAAAGTTGTGTTCGACTCTCAATCAAGGGGGTGAAAACTCTAAAAGGTTTCTTCTCAAGAT
>NW_006239566.1:113329-115529 GCF_000226075.1 Solanum tuberosum
TGAACTCCTCAACCAGGTGTTTGGGTACTGTGATCTTCTTATTATAGTCTTCAAATTCCTCCGCATCTACCTCTATTTGTTCATTCAGCTTGTGACATGACATGCTATTGATAGATTTGAAAATATTTTCACTGAAATCATAAACAGATTCTATTAAATAGCAAATATAAGGCAGGTAAAGCAAATTTTCGCATTAAAGGAGGTTTTAATTTGAAACAAGGAAATTAGAACTTTGGCCATGACGATAAATCATTTTGCCCTTTTCAAAATATTAGGAGGGAGATTAAAATAGTGAAGCAAAAAATAGAGTAAATGATGGGTCTCGAGCCTCATTCGGAACACCACCGATTTTAGAAATAACATAGAAAATTTGTCTATTTCTACCAAGACGAGCAAGGAATCAAGAGCGAAGTGGATGTCCAATTAGGCATTTTGTCCTTTGACTCGCTGTATGGTATGGCTGGTATCTCGATCATCTCTTTAAGCACAATATCACCTTCTTTGACCACATTTTTTATTCCTTCTCCTAGACCATTTTGCATTGGAAAAGACTGATAGAAGTGAGGCAATGATTTTGAAAAAGCTTGATCGATCTTCTGCATGTTCTGACCCTCCTTTGGCAATAAAGCAAAAGCTTGATGAGGTGCCATGATCACAAATTTGGATTTCTCTCTTTTGGTTGGTTGGAGAGACTACAATTTTCTCAAGTTTTTCAAGGTTGGCTGAGATTATAACTTTCTTCACATTCAAATCTTCTTCGGCTTAAACCATATTAATAGTTACCCCTCCATGATTCGGCATGAGGTTACTATTGACATTAGGAGTGGCAGTCTGAAGAGTGACGACCTTTTGATCTATCAAGTCTTGAATTTTATGCTTCAAGTCGATACAATTCTCAGTATTATGCCCAGCATTTCCTGATTGGTAAGCACAGTGAAGATCAGGTCTATAAAACTTGGAGTTGACATTGATATTTTTTGGATCAATTGTATGTATCAGGCCAGCTGATAGCATTCTCTCAAAAAGTTGTGTTCGACTCTCAATCAAGGGAGTGAAAACTCTAAAAGGTTTCTTCTCAAGATTTGGGGTAGGAGGATTGTAATTTTTTCCTGGATGTGAAGGTCCTTGACGGTAATTTGGAGGATTTTGGTGAGTTGGTGCTTGCGTTTGAAAATTTGGGTATTGTGGAGCTCTGTAGCTAGGAAAGGTGTTTTGGTAGTGTGGGGATGGAGTTTGGAAACTTGATTGGATATTCGAACAATTAAATGATGGAGCCTGATAATATGGATGGGTATTTTTATAATGTGGTGGTGGAGTTTGGTAAATATGAGGTGAAATTTGGTAATTCGGTGGTGGGGTTTGGTAATTAGCAGGTGGGATTTGGTAACTCGGTGGTGGAGCTTGATAACTTGATTGGGTATGACAAGCTGGATATGAATTTTGTGGAGCTTGAGGATAAACTTTGTAAGGTGAGAGTTTTCTGAAGGGTTCTTTTCCATCAGATGCGTAGGAAATAGAAAACACATCATCTCTCTTCTTTTTCAAAAATCCTGAAGATTCAATTGGGGTGGCAACACGAGAAATTTTTCCGATTTTAAGCCCATCTTCGATAGTCTCATCTATCTTGACTAGCTCTGCAAATTTTGCTCCAATGAGCAACATTATCCTGGCTCTTGAATGCGTATGAAAACTTCAATGATCTCCTTTTCAGACATGGGAGGTTGAACCCCGGCGGCCTCTTTCCTCCACCTATACGCATATTCACGATAACTTTCAGTGGATTTCTTCTTAATTCTCTCCAAAGAATAGCGATCAGGAACGATCTCCACATTGTAGGCGAACCGTTCGATGAAATCTTTAGCTAGTGCATTCCAGCTGGACCACTGCTTTATTTCATGGGAAGTAAACCATTCCAAGGCTTCTCCATTCAAACTTCGGCTAAAGAGCCGCATTAACAAGGCTTCATTCCTGCCAACTCCTACGAGTTGGTCACAGTAGGCTCTCAGGTGCGCCAAGGGATTCCCTGTTCCTCCGAAAGTGTCGAATTTTGGCACTTTAAACCCTTCCGGGAGGTCCAAATCTGGATGGATGCACAAATCCTCATAACTTAACCCATCGACTTCAGGAATACAATGCAGCTCCTTCATGGCTTTCCTGATCTCTTCTTTCATATTCAGCTTGACTGACTCTTCCTTTGACC
>NW_006239566.1:115569-115732 GCF_000226075.1 Solanum tuberosum
TCTCCCGTTCCTCATAGTGATCAAGCTCAGAACAGTTGGCATAGGGTTCATTTGGAATTGGAATTTGAAAAGTAGTCTTCAGAGGCAATGGCGGACCCATGGAGGGACTCTGGGTATTTTGAGTGGTTTGGTGATTTTGGGGGAAAGTCTGGGGGTTGGTATG
>NW_006239566.1:116027-117707 GCF_000226075.1 Solanum tuberosum
GCCACAACAACATCAGTCAGGCCAATCTCCTCACAGTTATCACCCATTATTTCTTTTTCCTTTTGCGAATTTTGATCGGGGAAGGAATCTTTGGGAGCCTTAGTTCTTGTAAGGGTGTTCAGCCAGTTTATCAACACAGATCAATTCTAAGCACCTGACAAAAGAAAAATAACTCAAAAGGTAAATGTGTTAGTGCCTGAAGGTGATAAATAGTGCAAGATATCACACATATGACCGCAAACACATAAGAGTTACTCCACTCGAAAATAAACTAGCCTACATATTTAGAGAAACGACTAAATAGACAGGAATTTGTCTATTTGATTTTGAGCTCAGTGAATCGGAAATATCAATTTGAGTCGGGACAAAGTCGATTGTATCTTTAATTGACATACTTCTGACTTTTTTATTGAGATGAATTAATTGAATCTCATTGCAAAAGTTGAAAGAGATAGAATTCTCAAAATGGGGACCGTACCTTGAAAGGTTGCCTACGTATCTCACGAGGGAGAATTCAGGTCCTACGTAGTTCGACCAGCTTGAATCTCCTCCGATTTGAGATAAAGGGTTAACTTTTTTCTCTTTTTATTATTTTTTTTATTTTTATGAGAAAGTAAGATTTGAAAAAATGAAGTTCGAATTTTATTGTGAAACTAAAGACTCGAAAAGTATTTGGACGCACTTTTGGTAGTGACTTGATATTTGTGCTTAAAGGGTTCTAGAAGATAATTTGAAGAGGAGTGAGCTAGAATATCTCCAAATGAAGCAACATATTCACACAAGCAGTTATAACACATAAACAAATATTACGCGTTCTAAACATGTATGTGACCTTTTTGTGCCAAGGGTAGGCCTAACGATTTGAAGGATATATAACGTCATTTGAAATATTTCATTGCCCCCAAAACCCAAATTTATACAATATTTGCGAATAAACCTAATGGGGATACATAATAGGGGAAAAAAGATACAAAATAATTAGTCCCGCGCAGGGGTACAACCCTAAACTAAACTTCCATGAAAATCCTTCGCTCTTGAGCTTCTTGCCATCTCTGAATGCCAACGTCTTCAGATGCAATGATAATTTGATCTTTCTTTGTCTCGAACAAACTATTAAATTTCTGACCCATGAAACAATGTTTTGCCAAATGACGTATACATCCTTCAAATATAAACACACAAGTATGGTTGTCTTTTATTGACCAATGGGCCAAATAGACACAAGGTGGACTTCTAATGGGCCCAGACACGCCTTGGGTGTTGGGTCATCTTAGTTCAAAATGCGCTAAATTTTGGGATTAAGTTCAGCCCTATCCTAGTTTGCCTAATAGTGAGCTTTATTTATGGTGGATAGGTGACCCAAGCGGACTACTTGGGCTGGGACAATTAACGACCGTTGACTATCCAGTAGCCAACTACATTCGTCAGGGATCCCCGAGAATAATTTGGTTAACGAATGACTGTGGCCCGCATAATCGTCCTTTAAGTGAAATAAAGAAAAAAATGTCATTTGACGGAATAAATGATATGCATGTAATGACAGTTGATATCACAATTTAAGCAAATAAGGCACATATGAGGTAAAACAATTCAACATATATTCGCAAATAGTCAAAGAGAGTCAAGTCATTATGGTTAGAACCTAATTAAATCCCCAGCAGAGTCGTCATTTCTGTTGTG
>NW_006239566.1:117950-179261 GCF_000226075.1 Solanum tuberosum
AAAAACAAAGAGGCATGGACTAAAGCCATACATCTAGAGTATTTTGTAACAAAATATAGGAAAAACAGATAGACATATCTCTGAATTATTGAAAATAGTATACGTATATCCTTTGTTATACTATCGAGACATCAGAGTTCTTACCGTCCAAAATGTGAAATACTTTCTGTTGTGCCGTAATTTTCCTATTTTCTAGAAAAATCACTTTTTGAAATGTTCTAAGTATAAAACAATTTTTGAAAAATACTTAGAAGAGTCGCCACTTAATTTTTTAAAGAAATTAAGAAAACTTATAATTTTCAAAGATTTAAACAGAAAAAATCATTTGAAAATACCAAAGAGGGTTCGGGGTTCAATTTACACTTCGAGAAGGGTTTAAGCATTCGAAGTGTCCGCTAACATGCGGTTGACCTGCGACTTGACTAAAATATATTTTTGACTATTTTTTAGAAAAGGTGATTTAACATAAGAAAGAATAACTTACAATATTTGGTTAAAAAAGTTAAATAAATGACACATTTTATTTTATTTTATTTTTTAGAGAAAAAGGGAGTCAAAATGAAATATTTGACTTGAAAATAAGTGATTAGTATATTAATAATACTAGATTAATTAAAATTTATTTAATTCATTTTGACATAATAATTTAAACCAATTGAATAAATTAAATCATGAATGTCATTTTGAATTAATTGAACAACCCTTTTTGAGAAAATGACTTAAATAAGTATTTTATTTTTAATTAATTGAAAAGGCATTTTAAAGTTTATTTGGGAGAAACCTTAATTTGAAACAATTTTAAACGAACTAAAAGTGTGTTAAGTGAAAAATAAATGAATTAAATAACGCTTCTTTTTAAGAACAAAGAGTTTTAATTCAATTAATGATATAAGATCTTATTAGTAAAATAAATGAACACAAAAAAAATATTAAAAGTAAACCAACACAACAAAAATAACTCGTCTTTTGGGGAATCTAATTAAGTTAATTAAGAATTATAAAGTCAGAATTAAACAACAATAAATAATCGCAATTAAATAATTAAAGAGTAAGGGAGAAATTGAATTTGGGCCTCTTTTTGGGCCAAATTCGCGGAAATTTTGGGGTTTAATCCTAAACCCGTTTTTGGTATACAGCTGATGTATATCAGTGTATATCAGCGTGTATATCAGCCCTTTTCATGTATTTCTTGCTTCGAAACACATGTATTTCCTCTAAGCCCTGTATTTTCATGTATATAATTTATGTATAGCAGTGTATACAACATGTATACAGCTCTTTTTTGGAGCTTTTGGAGGCTTGGTCATCAATTTCCAGCATGTATATTGCCTCCATTTCACTCGATCAAGATGGTGCTGACTCGAAGAATTTCAACTCGGAAAAATGCAAAAAAAGGGAGTCCAAAAGGACTCAGGTTGATGCACATACAAAGAAAATGGAAGCAACATTAGCCAAGTCGCATGAGAATATTCTAGCAACGTTTCAAAGAGTAAACTATACCAGAAAGCATTTTACTAAATGTTTTCAGACATATCTTAACAAGAGTTTCTTAACACAAGGACATGTAAAGGACACGTATTTCATTAATTCAAACAATTATGCTATAATCAAATAATAAATTGTGAAGTAGCAACATTCACCAAACTAATCAGTAAAACATAATTGGAATCACAACAAGAGGAAATTAAATCTAAAAAAAAGAAGCAAATGGATCAAATTGTTGCCAATATTTACACGGGAACACTTAAGGGAAAAAAAAACCCACTACATGAAGCATATGTTTAAAGGAGAGAAATCACAATAAATATAAAGCTAATTAGAATCAAGCCATTCTGCAATTTTAACAAATAGACACTAATTACTATGTCAATTATTTAAAGCCAACCTTCTGTAACTTAAAGCAACAATGAGATATTAAAGCATTATTTAACATGATAAGGGAACGAAAAGAAAACACTAATTTAAACCAATATTTGTATCCTATAAGGCAGTGAATGTCTCATAACAAGAAAAATAATAAACACAGAAAAGAGAGGTAACAAACTTGAATTAGCCAATTTATTAATCCATTTCATACTTAGAGCTTCACTAATCTGGACAAAACTTCAAAATTTTAACAAAATCAACACAAGCTTGGGTCCATAATGTCAACGATATAGTGAGGAACATGATAAAGGCATTTGAGACATGATGAAATAGTGATGTTAGAGATCAAATTCGATACTTCAGATGCGCAAATGAGAAACTAAACCACAATGAAATCCATAATGGACTAAATGTCGAGAAGCCACTAAACAATAAGAAATGTAATCAACAGAGAACATTAAAACAGAAGCAAACCAAAACTGAACTCAAATCTACGAACTAAACAACATCTTGGCTAAGATAGATTAAGATGTTAAACGGAGTTTACCTCCTTAGGAGCAGCGAATCCGAGACAGAACGAGCAGAGGAACGACAACTACGAGCGATATCACCACCACACCGAGACTTTGCCGAAAAGCTTGGATGCAAGCTTAAAACTCTTTTACTATCTAAGTCAATTTATAAATCAATATTTCTCTTCTATCTCTCCCCACTTCTTCCTTGCTTATGTTCTCTCTAGTGTCTATTTTTCCTTTTGTTTCTTGACAAAAAAAATTTCAACTTTTTTCCGCGCCCCACAATGAAGAAGAAGAGAGTTTATATATGGGAAAAGAAAATCTTTTTTTTTTTTTGGGAGGAAATTGGATGGACAGGACGTATTTGAATTTGAAATTCAAGTTCCCTTTTGGATAAGGTTGCTGAATATCCGCAATTTGGTGGGATTTTCTGAATTTTCTGGGATTTTTGCTGAATTTCTGGGTTTGTTGCGTGAAGAAGATGATATTGGGGTAGTGGGGTCGCATGCTGGAATTGGGAATGCTGATGGGATTTTGTGGGCTGGGAAATAAAGGGAATATTGGGCTGATGGGTTGGTCTCATGGGACATGGGCCCAAAATTAGTTTGGGCTGCTGGAAAAGGTAGGAAAGGGGCCCAAAACTTGGTCTTAAATAGGTTTAAGGTTAGGGTAGAAATGGGCTAGAATTATAAAAGGGAAATGACCATTTGAGTTTCAACTATAGCCAATTTGAATTTAAGTAACAAAATTGGCTGAAACTTAAATAAAATGAATTAATATAATCAACTAACGAACTTCTTAACAAAATAAATAATTGAATTATAAACTAATAACTCGAAATTATGACTATAATTTATACTAAACTAATTTAATAAAATACTTACTAAAAGTTTAAAATCTTTTTGAGATGATTTTCGAAATGTTTATAAAATATACTAATTATATACAAATTATATAAAACATATATGTTACATAAAAATTATAAAAAATGATGAAATTGATTAAAAGTAACTTGGAAAACATTTTGAACTTTACAAAGTCAATTATTTCAAATCGTTTGGAATTTAAGAAACTCGATGATTAATATATATTGTGGAGGTCCAAAATTGGGTGTCAACATTCGGTGCACCTTTTTGTTGTATGCACAAGTCATCCTTTGCTGATAAAGCTGACCAAAACAGACGGTCGTCAATCGCTTCTCATCTATTAATGTGAGCTGCTCTAGTCGTGTTTTGACCCATTCAGTATCATCAATTTCAGCCTCGACAATAATTCGAAGAGATGGAATTTCGACTTCCGCAGGTATCAAAGCCTCAGTCCCATACACTAACAAATAAGGAGTTGCACCAATCGAGGTGCGCACTGTTGTGCGATATCCTAAAAGTGCAAAAGACAGCTTTTCATGCCATTCTCTAGTGCATTGAACCATTTTCCTGAATTTTTTTTGATATTCTTGTTGGCTGCCTCCACAGCTCCGTTGGCCTTTGGTCGGTCTGAAATAGAATTGTGATGCACAATTTTGAACTACTCACATACCTTCTTCATCAAATTGCTATTAAGGTTTGCAACATTATATGTGATGATAGTTCTTGGGATACCAAAACGACAAATGATGTTTGAATGGACAAAATTCACGATCGCCTTCTTAGTGACTGCCTTGAAAGTGATTGCCTCCACCCATTTAGTAAATTAATCAATTGCGAGCAAAATAAATCGATGTCCATTAGATGTTTTTGGCTCAATTAGTTCGATGGCATCCATTCCCCAGGCAACAAAGGGCCAAGGAACGGTCATGAGGAGCAACTCTGAAGGAGGTGAATGAATGACATCACCATGAATTTGACATTGATGACATTTTTTCACAAAGCGAAAGCAATCCCATTCCATGGTAAGCCAGTAATATCCTGCTCGGAGTATCTTTTTCGCAAGGACATATCCATTCATGTGTGGTCCACATTCCCCAACATGTACTTCATTCATGATCTTCTCGGTTTCTTTAACATCTACACATCTCAATAAGTTCATATCTGGGGTGCGTTTATATAAAACTTCCCCGCTCAAAAAGAAACCACTAGCCAGACGTCTAATAGTTATTTTTGGGCTTCTATTGGCATGTTCAGGACATTTCCCTGTTTGCAAGAAATTCTTGATGTCTAGGTACCACGGCTCACCATCTGATTCTGCTTCCACAGTCTTACAATAACCATGTTAGTCCCAAAGTTGAATCTCCAAGGGAGTAATACAAGTGTTTCCAGGTTATGGAAGCATTGAGGTCAAAACAGCCAAGGCATCTGCCAATTCATTATGAAATCTGGGAATGTATCTAAACTCGATGGTCCTAAACCTTTTGCTAAGATCTTCCACACATTGTTTGTATAGAAGAAGCTTGAGATCTCGAGTTTTCCATTTTCCTTGAGCTTGCCGAATAAGCAAATCAGAATCTCCCAACACAATCAATTCTTGCACACCCAAATTTATTGCCATATTTATTGCCCCAATCCATATTCCCTTTCTGTTGATTGCTCCATCAAAGTATAATTGCCAGGCTTGATTTTCATCTGGATCTACTTCTTCAACTGAGTTAATCTCTTCATCTGGAAAATATGTATATAATGGTTCGTAGTCGCCATCGACTGAATTCTCTGCCAAGTGGTCTGCCAGAGCTTGAACTTTCATTGCAGTTCGAGTGACATATAAAATGTCAAATTCAGTGAGCAAGATTTGCCATTTCGCGAGTCTACTAGTTGGCATTGGCTTCTGAAAGATGTACTTCAAAGGATCCATCCTAGATATGAGGTAAGTTGTGTAGGACAAAAGGTAATGCCTTACCTTTTGAGCTACCCAAGTTAGGGCGCAACATGTCATTTGCAAGAGGGTGTACTTGACCTCATAACTAGTGAATTTCTTGCTCAAGTAGTAGATAGCTTGCTCCTTCCTGCCTATGGAATCGTGTTGACCGAGAATGCACCCAAAGAAATTATCTGTCACTGAAAGATATAGAAAGAGAGGCTTATCAGGTTCAGGCGGGACCAATACGGAGGTTTGGACAAATATTCCTTGATGTTTTCAAAAGCTTGTTGACAATCCTCCGTCCATCTGACAGCAGCATCCTTTTTCAAAAGTCTGAAAATGGGCTCACAACTAGTTGTGAGTTGAGCAATAAACATGCTGATGTAGTTCAACCTCCCAAGTAGACTAATGACTTCAATCTTATTTTTCGGGGGTGGCAAATCTCGAATGACTTTTATTTTGGAAGGATCCAATTCGATTCCCATTCTACTGATAATAAAACCCAGAAGTTTTCCAGATGGAACTCCAAATGCACATTTTGTTGAATTAAGTTTGAGATCAAATCTTCGCACTCTTTCAAAGAATTTTCTCAGATCTGGCACATGGTCAGCTTGTGTTTTAGACTTGATGATTACGTCATCGACGTATACTTCGATTTTTTTATGCATCATATCATGAAACATGGTGGTCATAGCCCTCGTGTAAGTTGCCCTAGCATTTTTAAGACCGAATGGCATGACCGTGTAGCAATTTATCAGCATCCTCTTTGTCCATCAAGATTTGATGATACCCTGCATAGCAGTCCACAAAAGATTGAATTTCATATTTGGCACAATTATCAACTAGAATGTGGATATTGGGCAAGGGAAAGTTGTCTTTTGGACTAGCTTTGTTCAAATCCCGATAGTCAACACAAACTCTTGTCTTTCCATTCTTTTTCGGCACAGGAACAACATTTGCCAACCAAGTAGTATAATTAATGGTTTGAATCACATTTGCATTTAGTTGTTTCATGATTTCTTCCTTGATTTTTTCACTCACGTCCGGTTTGAATTTTCTTCTTTTTGTTGGACGGGTGGAAAATCAGGATGAGTAGGCAACTTATGGACCACTAAATCAACACTCAAACCTGACATGTCATCATAGGACCAAGCAAACTCATCTTTGTATTCAAACTAAAGTTGTATTATGGCATCCCTAATTTCCTTCTTGACATGAAGACTTATTTTTATTTCTTTGACTTCCTCATTACTTCCCAAATTGATAGCCTCAGTTTCACTAAGATTGGGCTTAGGTTTGTGCTCAAACTGTTCCAATTCCCTATTAATTTCCCTAAAAGCCTCTTCTTCATCATATTCAACCTTCCGACTCGATGATTCAAGAATAAACAACTCTGGGAGATCTGGGAGTGAATTCCGCATGCATGTCATTATCAAAGTCGGCATTTACAGAACTGAAAAATGGAGAACAATAATTAGGGGAGGGAAAAGACAAAATTTTACTATGAAACTGGAATTTCATTTCATTGAAATTAAAAAAGGATAGAAAGGTTGACATTAAAACAAAACACTTTTAAATATTCGGATCACAACCTTGACATCAACAAAATACAAAAGAGTAGCAAAACAAATTACCAAAAATCCTTCCTTATGGGGAAAGGAGTGGCTTCCCAATTGATTAGCTCAACACATGAGCCCACGAGCTGCACATCGGCATGACTTGTACCCTTCACCAACTTGAACCATGTTTACTTCACAGAACAACTGGATGAGATCCTGAATAACTTCTTCAATGTCTTCATGAGTAAAGGAAGCTTCCATTTCTGGTCCCTGAGGCTTGATAAAGGAATGAGAAATATGGGGAATTGATTGTGGCAGCGCCCAATCAGTCCTTTTGTGGTTCTTAGCCTTGTCTCCATTTCTCTTGCTTTGTTTGTATCCGAGGCCAGAGGTGTCTTGGTTATCTAAAAGAGTAATGGGATCCACAATTCCTTGCGAACATAGTCCCAAACCTTTACCAGGTTGATAACCATATTTGAGCATTGTTGTTGCTACCATTGAAGAGGAAGAAGAGAGACATGGTTGGATAATGGGGTCTCCTTCTCTAAAGCGATCGACTGATACAGCCTCAAAAGACTGGTAAACAAAGGAATCACATCCTTATTTTGCCTCAATATATGAAATGGAGGGATCTCTGTAAATAGGTAGATCATCTTCCCCATGCACAATGATTTCTTGATGGTTGTGTTCAAACTTAACAACTTGATGCAGAGTTGATGGGACTACTCGAGCCATGTGAATCTATGGCTTTCCCAATAGAAAATTATAAGATATGTCCATGTCCATTACTTGGAACACAATCATAAATTCTACCGGTCCAATTGTCATGTTTAACTTGATTTCATCAATGGTATGCCGCCTTGAGCTGATATAAGCTCGGACAAATACATTGTTAGGGCAAATTCTGTCATGGTTAATTTTCAAGCTTTGCAGCGTAGAGAGAGGACATATGTCTACCCTTGATTCCCCATCTAGCATGACTCTCTTTACATAGTGCCCTTCACATTTCACTATAAGAAGCAAAGCACTGTTGTGTCCAGCTCCCTCCGTGGGCAACTCATCATCAGTGAAAGTGATGGTGTTCGACTCAAAGATGCGCTTGGCCATTTTCTTTAACTGATTTTCCGTGATCTCCTTCGATACATGTGCTTCATTCAAAATCTTATTCAACACACGACGATGTCCTTCTGAGTGCAAAAGTAGAGACAACAATGAAATTTGTGCCGGGGTTTTCTTTAATTGTTCCACAACAGAGAAATCTAGAACCTTAATATTTCTTAGAAACTCTTCTGCTTCTTCCTCAATAACTGTTTTCTTCAATGGTACTTGGATGTTTTGAGTCATCTTCCCTTTTGTTTATTCTTCTGGAGAATAACATCTTCTAGAGCGTGTCAGCCCTCCTGCTTCATCAACCTCTTCAACAATATCCTTTCTTCGGTAAACCACAGTGATTTTGTTATAGTTCCAAGGGACAGCTTTGAATCAGTTACCGGAAGTTGTTGGACGGGCTTAACAAAGATAGGTCCATTCAACTTTGCTAAGCAATTTTGGTTATGTTCTGTTAATGAAAAACCCTTTGATACATACAACTTCGGCATACCTGCTCGAACTTCAATCCCCTTCAAAACCCCTGGGACACACAAAACTTTGGTATCAAGGTTGACACATTCCACACTCAAAGATGCAACTGGTTCTAAACTCTTTATCGACTTGTCTTCCTCTCCGATCTTCCTAAAAGACTTTCCCATTTTGCCAAGGAGTTTGTACTCTTGATCATCCCAGATCATACACACTAAATTGTTTTGACTTGAAAGTGGGTTATTAGTCACATTGGGAGCATTTTGATCATCCGTCACAACGACCACTCCATGATCGATTAGCTTCTCTATCTCCCCCTTCAAGGTCCAACAATTATCAGTGTTGTGTCATGGGGCCCCTGAATGATACTCACATCTTTCATTGGCCTGGAAACCTGAAGCAGTTGGATTCAAACGATGTGGTGGGATAGACCCAATCACTTATATCTTTCTTAACTTTTGAAACAAGCTAGAGTATGACTCTCCCAATGGAGTGAATTTCCTTTTCTATCCCTGATCTTGAGCATAATTTTACATAGGATGAGGGTTGTAAGGGACCTGATAGGGTGGTAGTTGTGGGCGAAGGTTTCCTTGAGTTGGGGCCCAAAAATGTGGGCGATTGGGAGGATGCACATATGACTAGCATTGAAGACCGTGTATGGAGATGGAGATACTAGAAATTGAGAAGGGTAGTAATGTTGAGGATAGCTAGATTGTCCCTGAAGTGGTGGGTAAGAACAGTTAGAATTCCTTTGAGCCCCCCTTGACCCTGATGCTAGCGAAGAAATTTCCTCTTTTCTTTTCGATTCCCAAAACTTCCTGAACCACCTTGAATGGCCTGTGTGGTAGCTTTGATTGCTGACTGGCTCACAATCCTTCCTATTTTGAGACCACTTTCAACCATTTCTCCAATTTTGATTGTTGTGTGAAATGGTCTTCCCATTGCGGCTGTCAGGTGGTGAAAGTAGTCAGGATCTTGAGCCTCTATGAAGATATCAACCAATTCTTGCTCATCGAATGGTGGCTTGACCCGGGCTGCTTGTTCCCTCCATTTGATAGCATACTCTCTGAAGCTTTCATTTGGCTTCTTTCTCATATTAGAGTGTGTATTGTGATCTGGCATAATGTCGATATTGTACTGAAATTGTCTAACAAAATCTTGAGTCATATCATCTGAGATGTGCCAGTGGGAGATTTCTTGGTCTATAAACCATTTTGAGGCAACACCAGTCAGGCTCTCACCAAAATAATCCATGAGCAGTTCCTCTTTACCCTCTGCACCTCTAAGTTGATTGCAGTATCTCTAGAAGTGGGCTATGGGATCACCGTGCCCGTCATACTTATCAAACTTAGGGTTTTTAAATCTAGGTGGCAGGTGGACATTTGGGAACATACACAAGTCTTTGAACGCGACATTTTTGTGCCCTCCTACCCCTTCCATACTTTTCATGTGTTGCTCGATGCTTTTCTTTTTCTTCAACATTTCCTCTTGCTCTGAGCCTTGAGTTTGTCTCTCAACATCAATAGGGGAGCCGAATTGTACAGAGTTAGGGCCCCCGAATGTTATCCCAGGAGTATAGTATTGCTTTGGATGGACGGTGTACTGTCCCTCTTGAGCTGCTCTTTGCGTCACAGTTGGTTATGGGAGAGTATAAACCGGTGCAGCTATCGCGACAGTGGGATTATTCCTGAGTGGCATGCCTTGAGGGTGTGTTGTTGATGGTCCGGCCCCCACAATTATCAAATGGACCATACCCCGGAGGAAAGAAAGGATCTGATATCGGGACCTGAGAAGATGAAGATCGGATACTAGTGATCTCAGGAAAATAGGGAATAGACGTTGGTGGTTCTTGGCCATTGGCCCAGGCTTGCCACAACATGCCTCAATGTCCGATTTTCTTCAACAGTGGCTGACTCTCTTGTCGTTAAATCAACTGGAGTATCCACTGGGTTAACCACAGTTTCAGTATTGCTTGTCATTGATGCTCTTACCTTAGACCATGTAAAGTACGGGTGTTCTGCCAGTTTACCACAAACCAACCACCGAAAGCTTACTAAATTAAAGAGAAATGAACAAACTTGTTAGGGGTTAGACAATTTTACACATCAATCACACATTTGTTAATCACACAGTAACATGAGTTCAGAAGGCCATTGTCTCCTCCCAACTTTGCTTTGGTCATTGTCTTCCGTTTTGGAAAAAAAAAGTTTTGATCGAACCCTTTAGAGGTTGCCTACGTATCATGTCGCCGCATGAATCAGATCATTACGTAGTTCAGAAATTTAGACAGCTCAACAACATTAATTTAGACAAGAAAAATCCAACCCTTTCATTCATTTCCAAAAAACTTAAAGCAAAACGACAAAATCAATGGGTTTAAACACAACCATGATCAACATGATCTCTTTGAACACCAAACTTTAAACTGAACCACTGAGTCTTAAACAAAACAAAATGAAACAAACAAACAACTAAACTCTTCTTCAATCTTCATCATCTTCCTTGGGCTTTTTTTGTCCTCTCAAGGTCTCATACAGATTCAACAACACCTTCGGTAGATGGGGAACAATGGCCCGTGCTTGCTCAGCCACTTCAAGATCATTCATACGACGATGATTTTTAATAACATAGGAGGTTTGTTCCGCCAGGTAATGAACTTGACGCCTAGCCCTTCCCATATTTTCATAGCAGTTATTCAACCAATCCTGATGATCACCAAGATTGTTCCTTAAGAGGACCTCTCGCTCCTCTGCTGCTTCAAGTTGATGGCGAAGTGTTTCTCTCTCAATGATCATTTGTCTTTGCCCCTCTTTGATATCAACACAATGACTGATTTTCCTTTTATGTTCTTCTTACTGTGCATTAAGTTGATCATGTAAACGCATCCAACATGACCTTTCTTATTCAAATTTCTCCTCCTGCCGCTTAAGTTCTCCCTTTTGGTAGTGCACGACTCTTCAGATTCCACTAAGTCCCTCTTTAATCGAAAAATTTCAAAACTCTGCTCCTTATTTATCTGTCGGGCCAAGTGAATTCTACTATCCAACTCTTCCTCTAACCGGGCAAATTTCCCCTCTGCATGTTTCAATTCCCCTTCCACATCTTGTAACTTCAACTGGTGATTTCTTCCTCTTTGGACTTGAACTTCTTGTCGGGCAATGGTGGCTTTGACCTTCTCCAACTCTTTTTCCAACTGTCTTATGATGTGCTGGTCTTTTTTTTTTTGCTGGATCCTTCAGGAATGTCACCAAATGTTACTGGATCACCAAACCACGATAGGTACCCAAACACCACTTTTCTTTTATCTTGCTCCACAACCATTTTACTTCACTTAGAAATTATACTCCCAAACCAGATCTTCAAAATATCAGTGTTATCAAAGGCAAAACCTGGCGGGGTGTCAAATACAAATCTACTCATATCATCATTTGGTGGAATTTCTTGAACTCTAGCTAGCTGACGTATAACCCGAAGTGGGGCATAGGGTTGAACATCTCTAAGCCATTAACACAAGAAACCAGATACCACTAGACATGCAAATAACATCCTTAGCTGGGAACCAGTAATAATTCCACACTATTTCATCAGACGTGATCACCGAAAGTTTCTCTTCACACGCTAAAATTCCTTTTGGAAAATTGATTTTTGCTTCTCTTTCCTTATGGGAGGAAACATAATTACACCAGTCTGGAGTGAACCTGGGTGCACGATCATGGTGATAAAAATATTCCAAAAACCATATTTGCAACAAGATGTTGCAGCCTTCAAAGTACATTTCCCCATTTATCCATTTAGTCAATGCACGAAACATATTAGTCAGGATCATAGGTATAATAGTAGGACTTTTCATTGTGGTCAACACCTTCACCGCCCCAGCCAGACGAATATTGATATGTTTGTCTCGTTTGGGGGAAACAATGAGGCTCTAAAACGCGACCATGAAGGCAAAACATTCATTCGCCTTCCAAGCCTCTTCACCCTCTTGGTTGCTAAGTTGGTTCCGATAGTTTTTAAATCCATCATTTTGGCCGTACCTTTCGTATAGAAAGTCCAATGAAACCCACCCATCTTTCAAACTCTCCTTCTCTATTTGATTGATCTTGAGAAGTTCCATGAACTTTTTGGCATCAACATTCTTTGGAATTATAGGTTTTTTACTGCGGAGATCAGCACCCCGAACACTGGACCCCTTCCCCATGAAGCTGGCGATTTCTTCCAGAGTTGATGTCATCTCGAAGTCAAAAAATCTAAACACATTATATTTTGGATCCCATAAAGAAATCAATGCCTCGATCACATCCCTTCTAGGGCTAATCTCCATTAGATGCACTAGATGTTCCAAATGTTCCTTTACTTTCCTTTGCTCATGATTCCCCATGTACATCCACCATCGCCATAAATTCCTTGGTATTGTGTCAACGATCATGAACTCTAGAATTCCTTCATTTCTAGGCCTTTTGGAACCCTATCCTTTGAATAGAATCCTATTAATGTTTTATGACAAACTCTAATCGAGGGAGGAAAGAAAAGTAAAAAAAGATTATTTTCAAAAACAAAAAAAAGACAAAATACCCTTTTTTACAAACCGAACCCGAAAAGGGATGCCTACATATCTCATTTTAGTGAGAATTCGGTGTGTGTAGTTCATACAAAAAAAAAAGACTCACACTTGAAATATCACCCTTTTTATTAAACATCTTTTTTTTTAAAGAAAAAAAATGAAAGATAAAGCTATTATAAAGTTGGTCAACAATGTAAATACCTTCTGAATAAATTATTTTCACGTATCACATAAAATAAACATATTGGTCTAGAGTGGTACATAGCTTAGATTTTCTAAGTCAAATGCACATTATGCAAATAAACATAGCCTACCATGGATAGTTTTGCTAGGTTTAGCACTTTATATTGAAGGTGTCTAGACTGGCTTTACTCGAGTGGACAACTCGAGCTGGGGAGGGTCAACGTATCGGTAGCAGAGCTATTTTGGCTAAACTGATGATCCAACCCCGCCTAACATGTGTGACAAACCTAGAACCAGGAGTGTAACCGCACACTGGCTCATCCTAGACAAAAGTCCCATGAAGTTTTCTTCGCACACACAATGTATAACAAAAATTCTAGAGACTCAGAGGGTATGTGAGAGAAAGCAATTTATATATAATCACACCATATAAAAACAATGATTCATTGAAATAGCGCAATTAGCCAACAAATAAAAAAAATTATCCAAATAATTAAAATAACCAAATATAGTCAATGTACAAAGCTCGAATTCTAAAGAAACTCACCAGCGGAGTCGCCAGATCTGTCACATCACTTTCCTTTTTTACAATTGTTAAGGATATAACGGCTTTTTTAAAAAAAAAAAAAAATTCTTAGTCGCCACTTGAAATTGGGTTTTTTAGATGTTTCAAGTCACCTGATAATTCCTAATTTAAAAGAGGAAAATTTTTATTTTTTATTTTTAGTCTACGAAAATAAAGATTTGGTAAAAAATTCTATTGATCGGAGGGAAGGTGTGAGGCACCCCCGAGTCCCGTGGTTCTAGCACAGTCACTTAATTAACTCATGTTTGGCTAAAATAATTTTGGATAAAAAAATAAATTTGTGTTAGTTACTAAATTTTATTTTTTTTAATAAAAAAATGATTGGCCTACGAGCTTAACCGCACAGAAGACCATTTTTTTAGAAAAAATACACACCAAGGATCGTAATCGAACACATTGTGGTATTTAATATATATATTTATTTATTTTTAAAAATACTGATAATTAATGAGTCAAAATTTATTTAATAATGAGAAAAAGAATTAATAAAAGAAATGAACTTGTTGCAACATGTAGATACGAAAAAAAAATTTGTTTTTTTTTTGCAAATTGCTAAAAGTTATTAACGATTTAAAAAAAAAAGAATCAAATAAATATTAAGTATCACTACTTGACGATAACAACAAAAAGAAAAAAATAATAATAATGACTAAGCTCATTTTAAAGCAAGTAGTGATATACTAATTTTATTTTATTTTTTATATAATTTCAAAAAATGACCACTTTAGTAAAATATTCAGTTTTACACAAAATGGTCATATGCTCTTTTGAAAGAAAATTGCAAAAATAGCTAATTTTATCTAATAGTTAAATTACTAACCAAAGTTAGCCGATTTTGTATTTTTGTTTCAATAACCATTTCATATATTTATTTAAGAGGAAAAAAAACAGAATTTATAAAATGATCAAATTTTCATTTTTTGCAAAAATGATCAAATTTACATTTTTTGTAAAAATGACCAGATTTACATTTTTTTTTTTTTTTTTTTGCAAAAACAACCTCTTTTTTTTTCTTTTCTTAAAATGACCAGAAACTAAAAAAAAAAAAAAAGACTTTGAGATTGTTGGTTTTTTTTTTAGCAAAAGCATAGGTTATGTATCAACTTCATAATGATAAATATATAATTAACACCTAGTTTAATAATATAACACAAATATAGAGAACAACCAAATACCCTCTCAACCTATTAACCAATTTTCAACTACACACCAATACTTTACGGAGGTCCCATTAACCCTTTGAAGTATTTTAAACAGAGATATTGACACCCTTAAGTATTGATATGGCACAGCAAGTGTGTTCACTTTCCTGAAGGCAAGTGTAAGACTAATAAATAAGTCAAAATTAAATGATTAAACAAGTGTCATTTTTTAATTGAATTCAATATAATTAATTAATAAATTTAATTAATTACAATCACATACTCTCTCTCTCTAACCATTTCCCTCCTTCAACATTTACACCTCTGCAATTAAATTTTGTCATGGCTGCCATGGCAAGCACCTATACAACATTTTATTTTTCATTTTTTCACTTTAAATCCACAATGAACTATTTCATGACCAACCCCTTCAAATCTTTCCTAAAAATAGACAATATAACTAAAAGAAAGTTAACGATAATCCTTTAATTTTTTCACATCAATGGAAAATACTCTCAATCCGACATTGAAAAATGATATTACAGCTTCCGCTAGAGAAATCTTTTCGATTATTGTAGCAACCCGAGTTTCTTGATTGGAACTGAAAGTGGGTTTTAGAATTTGAAATTTGTGAGTTTCTTGATTGAAATTGAAAGTGGGTATTAGAATTTGAAATTTGGCAAGAAAATTTTCATCTTCAAATCTATCAAAACAAAAGCAACGGATGCAGAACTAGACCATAATGGCAGTAAAATACCATAGTAAAAAGATTCAACATTCATGTCAAATTTATTGAATTCAACAATAACAAAAAAAAATTGTGTAAATAAATAATCGAAAAGATAGAAGAAAGACGTAGGAGGATGGATGTGATGGAGATGGAGGTGGAGTGGAGAAGATGAGACATTTGGGAACAATGGAGGAAAAGGGGATGATTTAGGACGATGAATGGAATGGTGGAGAAAAACTGAAAAACAGCTAATGTATTTTGGTGATGATTTTTTAAAAAAAAAATTGACTGAAAAAATAGGTGTGTATTACACTTAGCAACAAAGATTTGGGGGTGACATTTTAAGGGGTGTCAATATCTGTGTTTAAAATACTTTAGGGGGGTAATAGGATCCCCGTAAAGTATAAGTGTGTAGTTGAGAATTGGGTAATAGGTTGAGGGGGTATTTGGTTGTTTTCTCCACAAATATATAATAACAACAAAACATAATTTAACTGATTCCAATAAAGTTATGTATCACTTTATAATGATAAAGATAGAATTAATACTTAGTTAATAATAGAACACAAATATATAATAATAACAAAACATAATTTAACTAATTCTAATAAAGTTATGTATCACTTCATAATGATAAAGATAGAATTAACACATAGTTTAATAATAAAACACAAATATACAATTAACAATGAAACATAATCATATTAAGTATCATAACATATTTAACTAATTCAAATAAACTAAACATAATAATTTAATCAAAAATAATAAACATGCTTCATTATTTTTTGAAGTTACATTGCAAAATGTAAAGAAAGAGATATACCACTAAAGAGATGATAACAAAACAATGATGAAAGCAAAACTTAATTGAACTCCCAAAGACCACCAAAGATGAATTTTTTTTTTCTTTTAGAAGTTATGATTTTCCCTCTTCTAATTTTCTGTTCTTGTTCTTTTTTTTTCTTCCTCTGAAATGAAAGAAGAATGTATTTAAATAGGTAGTGAATATTAACACTCATTCTTCTTGAAAACTTAAGAGTCAATGCATGCAATGTTGGTTGTTTCCCCCTACGTGTACTTGGCACTGGTATTAAAGTAAACTTTTTCATCTGTTAGATGGAAAAATATAATCGTGTAATTGATAATGCTCCCGTTGACACAATTTCAAATTTGTGTGTTCCTGTATGTAGAACTGGCAGGATAAAATTAACAATGCCATAATTTGCAGCAACTTTTGAATCGTGTAAGAGATTTCACATCAAGCTTAAAGAAGATGGAGTTGACAATATCTCCAGGCAAATGGGGGAGGCCATCCATGTTGGTGATAGGTTTTTTCTTTTTTTTGTTTCTACGCTATAATTATATAGTACTTACAATTTAAACAAACCTAACTCTACTCCAAGTAGTAGAAGGTAAGTTGGACTCTACAATTAAATTATGAGCTTGTTTACCAAAAATACATTTGTATTTTCCATTCCTCGGTTATGCATATTTTACTTCATCAACATTATTGAAGTAAAGAATTAACAACGTAATATAATAAAATTGGCAAATTCCGTAGTTGATCCTTTATAGTTTCTCAAAGTAAAAAACTTTTGATTCTTTTTAATAGCCATTAAAATTGATGAACACAACATGTATTGATTCAACGCCCTCCTTTAAAGATATGT
The DNA here is from genome assembly GCF_000226075.1 of Solanum tuberosum. Taxonomy (NCBI): domain Eukaryota; kingdom Viridiplantae; phylum Streptophyta; class Magnoliopsida; order Solanales; family Solanaceae; genus Solanum; species Solanum tuberosum. The sequence continues at coordinate 135,134 of NW_006239566.1, forward strand.
TAACCCCCAATATTCAAGCAGCGAAAACCAGAGTGCCCCGCCCAATTATTAATTATCTGGTGAATCAGATTGTTGTGGTGACATATTCCTATACTAAAATGAAATAAGCAGATAATAAGATAACATAAATAAAGGCATGGTCTATGAATTATTGATGGTGGAAGGAGAAAAAGTATTGAAATGAAAAATGACACAAGAACTTGAAAATACTGGTTAACATTAACTACTCATCATAGAGTGAGTTGCTGTAAGTATTGGCTATCCAGCTCCCCATTAAACTTTCACATCATTACATAACGAACTACTCTTGTTGGAGCCCTTTTGCAATTTTTTTGATTTTGAATGGAAGGGAAAGGTAAACTCATTATATAATGTCTGTGGTATAATTCACATTCAATGCTATTCCAAATATGTCATATTGCTTTCTCCATCAGTTTTTAATTTATGTGAACACCACATATTAGATGTGTTATATCAGTTTATATCCAACAAGTTTCCAAATGAATTAGCTGACTACTTTTGGCATGTAAGGAATTGGTTACATGAGGTTTTGTAATTGCCTCGTATATGGAGGAACTTCTTTCGAAAGAATTCTAAGACTTAGCTACGCAGAAGACCATTGTGAAGGACATTGAGGATTTCATTCCTCGACTCTATCAATAACGTCATTTGCTCTATCATATCGTTATTTTACTACAAGTGTTGTAAAGTATAGTTGATGGGAAAATAATAGTGTTGTAAAGTATGGTTGATGGTTAAAGTTTTTTTAAGTGGAATTTCATATTCCTTATGTCTATTAAGTAAAAATTGAAATGTTGGAAAATTATCCTGCATTCAAGGGGTTGTTAAATCATTCCTTCTGATCAAGAGCTTATACAAAAATGTTGGGTGAGAAGCTTGTACAAAAATGATGTTTGAAAATGATTCCAATGCCAATCATGTACTCTATTCTTTTAGTTATCTACTTGTCAAGCAACCTTTTTTCTAAAAAGTACTATACTACTATCAAATTGAAGCCATTCTTAAATGAAGTTAAGCATGCCAATCTCCTTGGAATTTCTAAATGATTAATTTGCTGAGATGGGGGTTAATTGGTTATCGGTAGGTTTTACATACACAAGTGTTGTATACAATTGTTGGTATCGTTGGGGGACTTTTCCCAACGAGATGAGTTGTAGTATTCATAGAGACTTGTGGACATTCACTAAACTGAGACACATCAAAATACTCATGACTCAATAAATGTTTTAAGAGCAACTAGACCAACCATCCGAAAGTCACTCAATTTATCAGCTTCTCTCAAGTCGTATCTTAGACCAGGAAGTTGAAATTCTAAACCAAGTGTTCCTTACTTCTTAGATTACAAGGGAACAGAAGTGTATGCCAATACAATAAACATAAGATATCTCAAAACCAGATCATATGAAATCCTGCATGGGTCAATCACCTTCTTACAGGGGGTACAACACCCCGACCAGGTGCTGCTCCACGACCTGTTGCCTGAGCCTGCAAACGAGATATAATAATCAGGTACATTTCATTTCTTCACTACAAGTTCAATTCTTGGCTAGCTAAAACACAACAAATACTTCATGACATCCTCCTATTTTTTTTTAGTAGCAATTCTACATAACATCCTTTCCAGGCGGATGAGAAATCCCACTTGAGTTCTTGGGAGGATCACAACTCCCAAAATCTAAAGCAACCAACAACAGACTCTTTTATAATTTCGGTGAAATAGAGGGTAGAAGTAAATGTATCAGGAGTTGACAACTTTCTTAAATTGGAAGAACCAAGAGATAAATAAGTAGAAGTAAGGAACATAGTAGAAGTAAATCAATCAATCTCACCTCCCCTCTCCCTTTTACCGTCAACTACCCCACCCCCCATTCAAATCTCCCTCCTTTTTTTGAACCAAACATGGATAATGGCCCCACCATTTTGCAAAAATAAAGCAATTGTTTTTGTTTTTTTTAAGGAAGTGCAAAAAAAAGAAGCAAATTAACAGCATATACCTAAATTCTACAAGAGATAGTATGTGGTTAAGTTTCAGTAGTTGGCCTCAAACAGAAAAAAATAAGTAGAAGGAATAGAAGCAACACTCACTTTAGCTCGCATTGCCATAGCACGTCCCCGTCCAACACCAAGTGATGAACCTTTGCCCTTTAAAAGTGAAATTAAACATAAGTGAAACACTTCAAATAAATGAAGAATAAGGATAAAACAAACATATGCTTCAGTGAAGTACCTTAATTCTAGCTTCTAGACGCTTGAACATGGGAGCATTCTTAAGCATATCTGGAATTATCATGAACCTGGTAGAAATTAAAGTTCAGTTATGCTTTTACCAGGAAACAGCCAAAAACCATGCAATAAGAATCAATAATTTTATATACCTGACTTTACTGCCTCTGATAAAAACATGTTCCAGTTGTGACACCCTCCCATCCTGCAGAACAAAAAACATTTTAAAATAGCCCATAGAAGGAAGGTCCTATACTGAAACCTACATTTCTTTTTCTATGAGTAACTGGAGAAAGAAGCTATTACAGCTTAGAAGCTGAATTATTTGTCCAATATCAGTCATGCAGTAACAAATGCAAAACAAATGACGTATTGCTAAATTGGCTTTTCCCGGCTAATTATTTGTTTACCAAATATCATCAACTATCCATAGGAAGCTTCAACTCAAGGATTGCAAAAATCACTCTTTTTCTTTGGCAAAAGTTCAATAAGATTTGGATGCTTTATGATATATCGTGATCATTTTCCTCACAGACAACGTTAAGAAAAATATCAAGTACAGGGACAGCAGTGTAAGACCATAGTATTGTTCACCTGTTATGCTAATGCAATGGAGAGCAAGTTGCACCCCACAAGAAATTGGAAGTGAAGACACTAAAAACGGGTGAACTTTTTTTTTTTTGAGAATGGTAACTTTTTCTTCTATTTATCCACAGGTATACTACATCAAAGTAGCCCCTCTCCCAAAAGTATTACAAACTAGACTGACTCCATCTATGCTTTTTGTCACAAATAGTCTAAAACATCAAAAAGTTCTTCTGCCTGTACTAAGACTTTCTGTTTACACCAAAAATAATAAAGAGCTATACAATTCATCTTGAAATTCTGCACATTGTTCTTCTTGCCCTCAAAACATCTTTGATTCCTTTCTTTCCATACTGTCCACCATATACATGCTGGGACAATCCTCCATCTCTCCTCCTTAATTGTAGTATTGCCAATATTGATCCAACAATTTAGGAGTTGTGCTATGTTTCTTGGTTTCACCCAAGTGATCTTTCTAAGGCTGCTGAATATTCTCCATAATTGATCTGTCCATTTGCAATGCAAAAAGAGATGGTTGACTGTCTCTTCCTGTTCCTCACACAGATAGCATCTTGAGCATAGTTGGAACTTCCTCTTCTTTATATTCTCTTGTGTCAGCACTGCTTCCTTTGCTAGTAACCATGTGAAACAGTTTACCTTGTATGGGATTTTAGGTCTCCATATCATCCGCCATGGCCATAGCTCCATCCTATCATTTGAATTTGATTGATTAAGATCTTTGTAAGCTGACTTGACACTGAAAACCCCTTTGCTACCAATCTTCCACACAACCTTGTCTTCTTCCCTAGTCAAATTGCTAAATTGTGCCATTGTATCATGGAAGGCCACTATGTTCCCCATCTCCCAATCATTTAGATTCCTCCTAAGATGTAAGTTCCACCCCTGTCCTGTCCACATTTCAGCCACAGTTGCATTTTGTTGAAGGCTTAGTGTATATAAGTCTGGGAATAATTGTTTCAGGGTTCTTTGGGCTATCCATCTGTCCTCCCAAAATGACACCTTCATTCCATTACCCACCTGGAATCTGATTCTAGAAAGAAACAGAGGCCAAAGATTTCTTATTGATCTCCAGATACCACATCCATATGGTGTAGTTACCATCTTTGTCATCCACCTATTCTCCATTTCATATTTTGCCTTGATCACCTCTCTCCATTGCATATTCTCTCCTGACATAAACTTCCAAAGCCATTTTAGCATTAGGCTTTTGTTTTGTTTCTTCATGTTCCTGATCCCTAGTCCCCCCTCTTTCTTATTTTTATGACCTCTTCCCATTTGACTAGATGAAACTTCTTTTTATCTTCATTTCCCTGCCAAAAAAAACTTCTTCTCAAAGCATCTATCCTCTGTATGGCATTGTCTGGTGCTGGGGTATTGCATCTAGGACACTATTAACCATGGTTAATCTACCTCCCCTAGACAGATATTGGCTCTTCCAGTTGGTAAGCTTCTTTTCGCATTTTTCTATCGCTCCATTCCAGATCCCTATTGATTTGCTCTTCCCCCCCAATGGCATACCTAGGTATATGGTTGGTAGTTCCCCTACCCTACCACCCAAAACCCCTGCCAGACCCTCCACCTGAGCCACTTCATTTATGGGATAAATGAAACTCTTCCCCCAATTGATATGTAATCCAGAGACTGCTTCAAAGATGATGAATATTACTCTTAGGATCAACATTTGCTCTGTCATTGCTTCACAAAAAATAAGGGTATCATCTGCATATTGCAGATGTGTAATCTCCAAGCCATTTTGTGCACTGCTGTCCACCCTAAAGCCCCTTACCCAACCCTTCCTCTTTGCTGTGTGAATTAGGTTACTCAAACCTTCCATTGCTAAGATGAATAAAAAGGGTGACAGGGGGTCACCTTGTCTCAGTCCCCTTCGAAATGAAAAGAAACCACTAGGAGTTCTATTAACTAAAATAGAAAACTTGACTGTGCTTATGCAGAATTTCACCCATCTAATCCATTTGGCTCCAAACTTGAGAACCACAAACTGGAAATGCAACAAAAACATGACAGCAAAATGTCACAAATTCTTAACCTCTTCTTAGCACCTTTACTACCAGGAATACACAGTTAATCAAATAGAACATCAGAAAGTCAAATAAATAACAAAAACCTCAAAAACTAGAAGTTAGATATACGAACCTTTACTAGTTTTGTGTTGTCATTTATGTATTAATTATTTACAATAGGATATGTCCCATTGTTATAAATGGATATGGAAGGGGGTCATATGGCTTTGCGCTAGGTAAGACCGCAACATGTGATGTGTAGGTTAGGTGCACATCACCGGCTTCAATCATGTTGCAGACAAAAGGGCTAGTATTTGAGTGGGAGAAGGATAGAGGGATGGACCAATGATACAGCGAGTTTCAAACAATGTACCAATGACCCTCTGGGATATCTTGATCATAAAATAAATAAATGGATATGAAAGGTGGTGGAGAAATTTCTATTAAATGTGCCCTTATTGTTTAGGACTAAGATCTAGTTATATTCATTATTTAGAAACTGATAACTCTGTACTCCTCAGCATTAAGAGCTATGTTGGCCACCTCCAAAAGTGTTAGTTACACAAAAAACAAAAGAACAGAAATACTTGCAGAGCTCCTATGAAATCCACTGGTTGAATTTATACCATTATTGTGAGGTATCTGAGACTTTTTTTTCATGAAAATCCGTGTTTTCATGGTTGGGTTGTGTTGGAATTCATTTCCTCGAGTGTGATGCGAAATGATTTGTGTTAGCATGTACTTTAGCCTTGTGGACTGCAAGTTCGGCTAATGACTTTTTAAGACCCATATGACTAGAAAAAGTTGTGATTGGAGCAATTTTAGCCACTATTCAATCAAACTATAAAAGGGTGACCTAACGACCAATGAAACTAAGAAGGATCATGAGTTAACAAGGTGCAAATCTCGACAAAAGACAAAAAGTTAAGTGATCTGTGCACACGGAGATAGCAGGTACCTGGATGGGATAAGTGATTAGTTGGGGTGTGTGCGAGCTGACTTACATTCCACCATATGAAAAAGAGGAGAAAAAAAACTGCTATTCTAGTGTCTCCCCACTATCTTGGTCTAAATTAACCTGCTGACCATGGGCAATACAGTATCAAATATTAGATTTTGGTAAGCAAAAGTTTTATGGTATATCAAAGCCCTCATATAATTAATTTTTTTTTTTGAAATTGTAATGGAATATTTGATAATCTAAAGAGAAAGGAAATTTTGGTAGTATTTTGTAGACTTCTCCTTGTCTTCAGCTATCCTTTGCCAGGAAAAGCGAGGATTTTGGAAAATCTGTTCATTAATAAAGGGATCAAGTTCCTGAAAAATCTTGGAAAACAAAGCTTGGAAGTTGTTTTTTTGTTATAATGAGAGCATGGGGGTTATTATCATTAATAGGTAGCTAGATACAAACTTAAACCCATCTATCCTGCCCTTACTCTCTCCCCTGCATCCCTCCCTTTATCTCTTAACAACCAATACGCCCCTGACAACCTCCAGTATGGGCATCTTTCCCCACCATGAAATATTTTTTTAAGGCACCATCACAGAATAGAATGAAATAACATCTCAGCTCTAACTCTATTTCATGCCTTTTTTCTCGAGATTTGTTTATCATAGGAGTAAGGAGAAGCTCATCAGTTTACATGGAATTGACAGAAGGAGGAGCACCAGATTATTTTCTACATTTACCTTGAGAAAAGATCCTGCAACAGCCTAACTACTGTCTACTTGTCCCACTTCCACGGCTCCATCTCTACTTGACATCCAAAGGCTCTCATTACTAAAATCAGATAGGTTTAACAGATGATTTATTTCAAGTGCCAAACTAAGCACTGAAGAAGCCATGGTGGAATTCTTAGCTCATTACACGACTAGTCATGATGTTATCCTTGTAAACACTTTCCAGTATTCTCTTATGGCTGGTAATCAATAAAAATGATTTGAACAATAAAAAACATATGCATTGAAAGTTTCTGCTTCTGTTTAGCTAATGGAAGATGATTGGAGATCATCCGGAGAGCTATTTATACCAACAACTTTTCCAATAATTGCAGTGTGAAAGGATTAAAAAAATCATGCATTTCTCGAAGAAAGAAACAGAAAATATTTCAATAAACCAAACAAACCAAAAGGTTTTTCATTTTCATAAAATAGAGTTGTTTGGCAGTAAATACACTTAAAAGCACAACACAATCCTTCATTTGAACACAACATACATTTAACAGAAAACAAGAGATTAACTTAAATTCTCTAGTTTAGCATGATCAACACCTAATTTTTCCATCTGAATGCAGAATAAATCGGAATCACGTGAAATTACAAGAACTAGGGTTTTAGAATATAGGAACAGCAAACACGGCATTGACAAAAAGTTAACCTAAAAGGAGAAATCCATACTTTAGCAGTGTAAGTGATGGTTTCGAGCTGGCAATTCCAGTTGTCCTCGCACTCGACCATACTTCCTCTATAAAGCTCGCCGCTTTTCATCTCTACAGTCACTATATGCCCTGTTGCCTCGTGTAGAAGTTTCACCGGTATGCCTAAGCTCCGACTCATCGCTGTACTTTCTTCCAAAAACCTAATGCTACCACAAAATTGTGAATCTGTATCGAGAAATCAAACAAGTAGAGTGCCGCCAACTTATTAATAAAACTTTAGGGCAAATTCTTCCAGCTCCTCTGCCGATGGATCGAGTTTGATCTAACGGTTCTTAAGCTTTTCTTTTCTTTTGTTGAAAAAAAAAGACCAAAATTGCCCTTATCATTGCCTTAAGTAGGTGGGCATAAATATCGGAAAATTAAAAAATCGAATCGAACCAGACTTATTCGGTTTATTGGTTTTGATTTTTCGGTTTGATGTCAATGTTATTTTTTCAATAGTTTGGGTCTTCAATGTAAGGGTCTCAGAACTTCGGTGCACCGAAGAACCGAACTTTTATTAAAATATTTTTTATAAAAAAATCAACTAACAATTAAATCATTCATGCACAAATACAATTCAATAGTTAACTTCAAATATTAATTCCCAAGAGAAACCAAAACAGATTTTTATCAATGTACGTTATGTAAAGGAATTTGTCTTCGTTCTTATTTTTATCGAGAAGTAGTTGGAGGCACAATGTTCTTATCAAAGACAGTGGCGGAGCTAGACTTTTTATGAAGGGTGTGCAATTTTTTTGAAGGCAACGAACAAAATTTTCTGGTATGGATTTATATCCATCTTGTTCTACCTAACGACTTTACTATCAACATCGTCAATAAAAAAAATTCCACTAAACACAACGTCTGAAAAAAAAATCTCTAATTTGGTTTGCTTTCAAAAATACATGATAAGTTATATCAATTGAAATAATAGTTTTATAATGAATGGGTCGAGATTTTATTGAACACATACACATATTCAAAAAAAATTTATTAATTTTTACTTAAATTTAAGGTTACTTTTCAACCTATCGACTATGCTACTTTTTTTATTTCAATGTATGTATATTAAATTTCTTTTATTCTAATAGAAAATGTGTGAAAATTCTAATTAAAAGTTCCAAATCTCCAAATTCAATTATGAAACTATGAAAAAATTAACCCCTTATGAATTATTTTTTTCAAACCTCCGGATGACCTACTTAGAGGAAATGGAGAAATGTAATTGCATATAACCTTCTTTTCTAATTCTTTAAGTAGAAACTCATTTAAACTATTATTTTATATTTACAAATATATATATCCAAACTAAGGTTTGAGTTAAATTTATTATTTTTCCTTTTTCAATTTATGTAGCACACTTAAAATTTTGAGATTCAAATTTTTAAACTTAGACCGTGAATTCTAAAATAATAGCTTTTGAAACAAAATTTATATATTTATATATTTAAAAATTAAATAAAAAAATAATATAAAGCACAATAATTATCAATGTCATATAAATTGAAATGGAGAAAATAAATATAAAATAAATAATATGTAATGACTCCTAAATAAGAAAGTAAATTATAACTTTAATTTGCAAGAGTAACTTGAGATTAGGTGGACCCACAAAGGATTGTGTGATTTTGACAAACAAAAGAAGTAAAATAATAGCAACAAGATTCGAACTGGCAACCTCAGCATTCCTTTTGAACACCCTTTCCACTGCGCCAAAGGCTCTTTTAATGTTAAGGTTGTGCAACATGAATTATATATTTGTATTTAATAATTTTTTACTTACGTAAACAGTGTGATTTTTCGACGAAGGGTGTTCACGTGCACACCCTTATCAGGCTGTAGCTCCGCCCCTGATCAAAGATAAATATAGCCTTTTAGTTAGCACGGTAAGTGTCTCATTGGCAAGACACATCATTCCTCAACATACTTTTAAACTTTTAAGTATCTTATACTTTAGTTTTGTCCTCATTAATTTATTTTTTTATTCACACCGAAAAATCAATTTAAAACCCCGAACTAAATCGACGCAGAGTAGAAAAAATTGAACCAAATCAAATTAGTTTGGTTTGCTATATGGTGCACACTTTTCTAAAACCAAAAATTGAAGAACCGAATCGAAGTTTAATCAAATCAAATCGAAAAATCGAACGCCTTAAGACTCAAAATTATCCATATCTTTTCACATAAAGTATTACTCCTAATAGTCTTCTTTTTTTTTGTAAAAATAAAGCTACTACTATGACAGATATCACTAAGCCTAAACCTTTCGGGAAACACGAGAACACTCAACTACATATTAATCTTCTAGCATAATCTGCAACCTTCGTACCCTCGTATCCAAGATCATCTCAGTCTCGCTTTTCTCATCTTATCCATCATTAAAGCCACTCACATCTTTGCTCGAATATCTTAATTTCTAATTTTATACTCATATATTCATATCAACATCCTAATTTACGCAATATAATATTATTAATACATTCTATAAACTATAACACTACGAATTTGCTTTGAATAAAAAAAAAAACTATATCTACTGGTATTTGCGATTCCCCAAAACCTTGTCAAGAATCAGACAACAGCATAGAGAAACCCCAAATACTCTGCAATTCTCAGCTTCCACCCTTTGCAAAATCGTATATCAAATCTGTAAAAATAGAGTCGGATCGGAAGAGGAAGAAGACATCGATCTCTTCTGCAGATCGACCGCCGGATAAGCACAAGAAAAAGTCCAAAATGCCCTCATCATCTTCCCGCTCCGGCGCCGGCGGAGACAAAGTGAAGGCGTCTCATATACTCATTAAGCATCAGGAGTCTCGTCGCAAGTTCTCCTGGAAGGATCCGGAAGGCCGTGTTATCTCCAACACCACCAAAGAAGCTGCCGTTTCTCAGCTGAAATCTATCCGTGAAGACATTGTCTCCGGCAAAGCCAAGTTCCAGGATATAGCCGCCACTCATTCTCACTGCAGCTCAGCCAAACGCGGCGGTGATCTCGGTCAGTAAACCCTAAACTCCCGCAGCCCCTTTTGCTTCCGCTTTTCACTTTTCTGCGCTCCTGTTTATGTCTTATTGTGCGCGAAGTATGGTTTTTTTTTTAACTAAAATAAATTATAAACAAAATTGGTGAGAAAAAATAACAGTAGTCGAAATTATATGAGAAAGCTTGTTTGTAGTCAAGGAGAACTGTTGGACTTTGTAAATAGTTATAGTGTCATATATACTTGCTTAAGGCTTCATGATCAAGTAGTATATCTGAGTTAATTCATTCTTAGTAGGGTCATCTGTAGACGCAAGTGATGATTCTTTTAGTTCAGTTACTCCTAAGGAAAAGTAATATTTGTGTGTTTTGACTTGGTTGATTTAGTTTCCTAAATTGTCATGGCCGGTCATGCATTCGTGAAATTCCTACAATAGACTTTTTGCTTATCAAAAGAAGAACTTGTCATGAAAAATTGCAAAGAGAAAAAAGTCAAACTCATTCTTTGAGCTCCATGATGACATATATTTAGACTTTAGAGATCCTCATTCTCCTTGTGTAATATTGTTCTCTGCAGTTTATACTTAGCTGTAGAGGGCAAAGTTGGACACCACATTCTTTCCTTTTCTTGTCCTCCACAGTGCCCCTGCCATTATATTCTGAATCAGATCCCTGTCTTTTTCTTGTGTACTTCCCCATAAGAACTAATGCAAACAACACGAATAACTATACCTCCATCCCAGACTCATTTTTTTTTAAACTTGTTAACTTTGTATTATATCACTACAGGGCTGTACTGAAACCTTATATACAAATGAACTCCAAAATTCACTGTTCTATGTCTATAACTCTATATTGAGTCTTACTGAAACCTTATATACAAATGAACTCCAAAATTCACTGTTCTATGTCTATAACTCTATATTGAGTCTAAACATCAATTATAGAGACATCATTTGAGTATAATTGGTTACACCAAAAACATACCAAAATGCAGTTAAGTTTAACTTTATGCACTATATTCTCTATGCTCTCAAAACACCTAGAATTCCTCTCTTTCCAGATTGCCCATCATATTGAAGCAGGGATAATTCTCCATCTAGCTCTGTCTTTAGCATGTACACCTGCTTTCTCCCATGTTTTTAGAGCTTTAGTGACTCTCCTAGGCATCGTCCAGGAAATGCCTTCGAGACTAAACAACACCCTCCATAACTGTTGAGTATATTTGCAGTATTGAAATAGATGGCTTACAGTTTCTGAGCTTTCCCCACATAGGGAACATCTAGAGCATAATGTTATCCCCCTTTTCATTACATTATCCTGCGTCAGAGTAACTTCCTTAGCCAGCAGCCATGTGAGGCATGGCACTTTATAAGGAATTCTGCACTTCCAAATTTATTTGCATGGCCAAATTGGGTTCTGTTGACTTGGTTGCTCCATCAACCTGTAAGCTGGCCCTACTTTAAATACGCCTCTACTGTCACCTTTCCACCATAACACATTCTCATTTATCTGGAGTCCATTAAAATTTCCAACAATGTTGAGAAATTCTGCCCCATCACTTCCCAGTCATTAATTGTCTCCTGAAGTTGAAGTTCCATGGCTAATTTCATTTCAATACTCAAGTTGTCTTATAAGACATTATTTTGTGGTTCTCTAAATCTCAAACCTATCCTTGCACTGTCAATTGTCATGCACAAATCTCCAACCAAAAAGAATAAAACCCTTTCTAAAGGAAAGACTGACACACTAGCAGATTGGTCTGATCTAAAATCCTCCTTAGGAAGTCTCCTAATCAGAATCTAGGTGGCCTTCTTCGAGGAATAAATGAACTTAAATGCAACTATACCACAGTATCTCACTTTTTTCTTAACATAGGCACGTTCTGCTTCATAGAGCCTGTCTACTGATTCCTACTGAAGGATTGATGAATGAAATGAAGACAAGCAACTGTGAATTGATGGATTCTACTCGAGTCATTTGATATTTAGGGCCTAAGTCTGTACGCCTCGTCTCTCTTGCACGCAAAAAGCAGTTCCAGTTGATTTTTTATTGTTCAATTCTGCCCATCTACCTTATCTATATTCTTGGGAGCAGGATAATCATCACTCTCTGGCCAGACAGTCTTATGCTTCTCGATAAATATCTTTTTCCAACTTTGTTAGAAACTAACAAAATGACGAGGTGGGGAAGCCACAAGAGCTATACATATACTTTGCTTCCTCTTCTACCTCCCTCTTTTCTTCATTAAGTATGTTAGCATTGGTTGTTTCTGATAAAACATGATCTTAAAGGAATGACATTTCCTGTCTTTCATGAATCATCTATTGCTTCTAAATGCTCAGTACCTCATGTTCTTCAGTATCTTGTCTGCTATGTGTTTGTTGGCAAAGTTCAATGATAAACTGTGTGAAATCTGGAGATAATGGTTTTTGAGCTCATTCTTAAGGCTCTGTTTGGTTTTATGCGGTTCATCTCCATGTGTGGAGCTATAAATTATAATACCTTTCATATCTTAGTATTTCAAGTGTTCTAAATATTTTTGAACTCTCCTTAGTTTATGTGTCATTAAAATACTTTATTTTGTGGTTCTATGTCTTATGTCTCTTTTTTTAAGAAAAAGGTTTCTTTTTTTTATAAAAGGTTCTGTCTTAAGACTCCTGCAGCTTTTAGATGTATTCAAATGTTTTTCCGTAGATTTTGTTTGAATAATGTGGCAATTAAAAGAAGAAATTTGCACAAATTATTTCATTTGAGTTTCTTAGAAATATGTTTAAATAACAGGTGAAAATGTCATAAGGTAAGGAGGTCATTGTAAGTGTAAGATAATGCAAAGCAATAACTCTCATATGTTTAAATATTTGAAGGTTGTGATTTTGTCACTAGAAAATAGGTCAATATCTGTAGAAACATAATACAAGAATAAGGTGGTAATACAAAATGGAATTGAGGGAGTATTAATCTTATCCTCACAAGGATTGAAAATCCAGCAATCAAGATGAAAGAGTTATCAATTGAATGTATTTCAATGTTCATAGCAAGCTGCTGCCAACTTCATGATTGCAGAGTTCTGTTTAAACTTTAATGTGTGTTCATGCTGCAGTTTTATTTGATGAATAAGCACTCTTTTTTGCTACGCATCAGGGATGCTGTCTTAGTTAATCTTGTTTCCTGGGGAACTGTACAGTAAATCAGAATTGTGGCATAACTTCTATTCCTTGTCTGACAGTTTATATAGTTTGGTGTCATGAAATTCTCTCTTTCTTCATGCACAGACTTCCGCTGCAATTTCCTAGATTTTCTAGCTGGCTAAAAGCTTGAAACCACGAATTATGCTGTAATTTTTTCACTCTGCCTACAGCATAGTATGTCTGAGGTTCAGGAAAACTTCCACAGTTTGTTATATCTGGACACTTTGGCAATTAGCTGTTTTAACTAAAAACTTGATTGCTATTGGAAGTCCTGATTTTGCATGCACTGGATTCTAAAATATTTTGCCCAATATAGCCATTTCCTTTGAAAGAGAAGCAACAAACTGAGTTAACAGTGGGGCTTAAATTACTCCATCAACATCCTGTGACTTCCTTTTTGATTGCACTTACAGTCTTAAGTTTAAAATCATAATGAATCGATAGACAAATTGGTATTTCATTTTTTTAAAATTTTTTTGAGACAAATTGGTATTTCCTTCATATGCATAAACAGGAAAATTTAACATACTAATGGTCTCATTGTGACCTAATCCAGGTCCCTTTCCTAATGGTTCCATTTTGATTCTTGTAGTGTGTTTGTTGGGTTAGTGTGCTGCTTTAAAAAAAGAGGCATTTTAAAAAAGTCATTGCGACTAAGGATTAAGAGCCCGTTTGGATTGGCTTTTGGCTTATTTTTGTTATTTTAGCTTAAAAAACTATTTTGGTTTAAAAGCACCTAAAATAAGTCAATCCAAACAGGCTCTAACATGTTTCTATGATTCCTATGAGGGTTTATTAGAAACTAGCATTCCCTGCCTAGTGAAGTGATTCTTTGGATATAAATCTAACATTGAAAGGCTTTGAGCTTCTAGAGATGCGGAATAGAGCAATCTGATACATTTGTTCTTACCAACTGTATGTTTGAAAGATGGCAAATGAATTATTCACATTTGTCAAAAAAGAAAAGGAAAAAATCATATCCAGATTCACCATCTCAAATTTTGTATAGTAGTTTTCTCTATAACATATTGCCATTTGCCCGATTAAGCAGCTCAGAATCGGTCAACTAAGATCATTGCAAGTGTTGATAATGCCTCACTTCTTTGGGTTCTTATGGCTTCCTAGAGGCCACAAATTTGTAACTTTGCTTCTTGGTGGATAACTTATTTCTGAATCATCATATATACTTATAAAAGAAATATATAGTTCTGATTTCTGAATCAGTAGCTGTTGCATAGGTTGCAGCACAATCTACTAAACAAGCACATACACTGCTATATAACACCAAAAGGATGTGAGTAAAGGCTTTTATCGCCAATGGTTTTAATGGACATGCACATTTCCTTAGTTTCTTGAACAACAATGAGTTCTGGTTTGTTAATGATCTTTTGTGCATTGGAAATACTTGTCCTGGTTAGCAAGTTATACTAACCTCTGAAGAATTCACTTTCAGGTTCATTTGGCAAAGGTCAGATGCAGAAACCTTTTGAAGAAGCAACTTTTGCTCTAAAAGTTGGCGAGATAAGTGACATCGTGGAAACTGAGAGTGGTGTTCATATCATCTTGAGAACGGCATAATGTGAATGTGATACTTGCGGAAGAATGATTACCTGAGTGGTGCAATACTCACCCAGAAAATGCTCATATTGATACTTATGGACTATTAGAAGATCACACCAAGGATATTTTTTCTTACGCCCTTCTATTCCCTGAGGTTGTGGTGAATATTTAAGAAAACCAGAAGAAAAAAAAAAGAAAAAGGAAAGACATGTGTTTGGTTATTTGGTTTTCTTTCAGTTGGTACTTTTGGGCATGTTTTATATTTGCCAGAACCTTTTGACCTAATTTTGTGTGTTTATGCTTGCTTTTGATGTGTTTTCTCTTTCTTACAAGCTTCTCTATAGTCGTAACCGACCCAAACCTACCCGTGAACACCACTAGTCATCCTTATTCCATAGCTATTTGTTATAAAAATAGGTGGAATCATCGGCAATCCCCAAAAATTTATTTTGATATATCTGTCATTAGAAATTTGTAGAACACTATTAGAAAACCTTATGTAGAAAAAAATTACAGATGGTTGAGATATGATAAAATGATTGAGGTATCTTCAGCCTAATAAACTAAGTCGTTAGCTTGGTATTAAAGAAAAATATTTTCTTGAAATTCTAAGTAGTTTTTTTATTTTTTATGTTTTACGTAAGAAAATAAATATTTAAGATATTTACATGTATGTATTCTAGGGAAGCCTGATGGGATGAGAACTAGGGGGCCCACAATTAGGTTTGAACCGAAAAGTTGATTGAATTAAAAGATTCAATTTATTCAATTCGATTATTTGAACGTATTTTGTTTAAATTCTGTAACTTTTTAATTTTTGATTTGATTTTTGGTTTCGTAAAATATAATTTCGGTTAAACTGAATAGTTTGAAGCCAAATTAAGCTTCTATATGTTCTGTTTAAAGTTGAATATGAATCATTCTTTATTTCATTGCTCAACTCTGAATGAAGAGATACACATTTTTGAGGACTAATCAAGTGGTAAATGTATTGTTTTCCACTAGATTCTTTATTTTAGTTCTATATTTTTATTCCATCAAATATATATTTTACTCTTCATATGTCACATTTTTAGTAGAATCATAAAAGCACATCAATCAAACTTTACCATTTATAGATATAAAAATAAAAAATATATACATTTCCTCTTCAAAATTTCTCTTTTTACTTTTTTCTAATACTTTGAAAAGTATACTTTAAAATTAGACCTTTTTGTCATACAACTTTTTTCTCTCTAGATATTTTATAGGAAAAAGGGTTTGAAAAATACTTCAACTTTGGCCGAAATTGTTGTTACGATATCAAATTTTATGGAGGACCTTTTACCCCTCTGCATTATTTAATAGTGTATTTTAAAGGTATATATGTGTTCACGTGGACACGTTACTATTTATAATGATGAAATATTTATGATATCCACGTGGACGCATAAATACCATTAAAATACACTATTAAATAGTGCAGGGGTAAAAGGTTCTTTTCAAAGTTTGGTATTGTTATAACAATTTCGGTCAAAGTTCGAATATATTTCAGACCTTTTTCCCTACTTTATAATATTCAAAATACTTCTACAACAAAATTTATACATAAAAATCTATAAACAAATTAGGTATCCATTTTTAAATCAAATTTGAATTATATATATATATATATATTACAACTTCAATCTTATTACCATGTATATAGCTAAGGACAATTGAATTAGTTTAATTTATGTTGTCGTAATTCACCAAATATTTAGACTTAAAAAATAATAATCACAATTATTCAAATTTTACTACTCATCATGAATTTTGATTGCTCCCAAAAGGTAAACGGGAAGTTATGACACTTTCTAATTCTTCTTGAGCGAGCATATTATTCACAAGTTTTTCTTTTATAATATTATTTGGTAAATTATCGGTGCTTCACACGGGATTGAATGATCATTTGATAATATTCATATTTTCAATACATACACTACATTGTCAAGAATATTTTATCTTCAGGCAAAACGTTCCTCAAAAATCTTAAAGTGCTATATTTTTAAAATTTTATTTTTGTTATACAAAAAATTATGAGTCATAGAGAGATTTTAAGTATAAGGAAAAAGTCTATGAAAATCTCAAAGGAAATAGTTTGTCAAAAGTAACGAAATTTTCTAAATTCCAAGAAGTTATAAAGAACAACATTATATGTTAAAGAGGAGACAAAAAAGTCTCGAACAACAACACTCCGAAGTAAAGTGAGACATCACGTCCATACAAGAAACATAATTAACTAAATTCAAATAGAAGACTTTCTGCTCCTTTCTTATGAACCTCCATCAATCTCTTTTTTATTATATATTGAAAATGACCCTAAAATTGTTAGTAATAAAGGTTTTTCCTCATTGTCTCAGAATAGTCATTACTAATGATTAGGTTTCATATCACCGGCCCTAACATATATGGAATTGAACCAAAGTTATTGTTATGGTTATAGTATGCAGTAACAAAGAATTAATGCAATGATCAACCACGCAGTAGGTGACATCTGAAGGGAACCGTTCATAACTAGATATTCTAAACCAAAATTTTGATACATCACATATTAAAATCTCACAGCATAAATTGTGAGCACTTGAACTCACAAATATCGACAAATTATAATAAAGACGACGTTACTTTTCCTAACAATCAAGAAGGAAAAGGCATGTTGCTTAACATATTTTCAAAAAGATAGTATGTCGGGCTGTATATAAGTTTACAATTCACAAATTTAATTGAAAGAATCCAAAAGAAAGAGTTATCACTACAACAAAAATGATCTTTAACGGTAATTTTTAGCTTAATTGCCGCTAAATATGTATTTTCAGAGGTAATAAATACTCTCTATAAATGTCCCTAAAGTCTATAGAGACATTGAATCTAATGAAAATTAATTAATTTCGGTAAAGGTTCTAGCACTCTTCGTTAATATACATATTTTTTCCAAAAAAAGTTATTTTTGTTATAGTGTATTTTTGGGCATATGTTAATTTCAAGAAAACGTGATCTCTTATTATGCCCAAAAAGAAGAGAGGAAGAAATATGGAAAATTAGTCAACTTGCAATAAAAGAAGTGGACTAATTGTCTTTATACTAATATTCTAGGAATAGTGCAATGGCATACAAAATATTTGTACCTAAGATAAAACAATCAAAATAATATACTAATTGTGGCAAGTAAGAGAATAACATGTTTGGTTCTTTTAACAAACTTCACCATTGATTTCGTATTAGTTATCAAATATTTGTGTTGTGTGCTATCAAATATAACATATCCCACAAGCAATTGTCCCAAAAAGTATATGAAGAAACCTGTAGAAAGGGACAAAAGAGAAGATCAATTTTCAATCATCCTTACTGGAATTGTTAACAGAGTTAAAAAAAAGTCACCAAAATAGCAAAAAGAAATTGCAATAGTTACATGAATTTCTATGACCTTCATGAAATAGGAAGGAGAAAACTTTGAGAAAAGAAACACACTTCATAAGCTTAATTAATGTATTTGAATTCGACTCCCCTATAACGGGAAAAACCTACAAATAATAGTGGCAGAAATAAAAGTTTGTTTCCTAAAGAACCAAATGTAATGAATTAAACCATTCAAGTAATTGTGGACTGAGTGGTGCAAAAGTAGTAATGTCACATTGCAATTGAAATTAATTTTCTTTGTTTATTCTTTGTTCTTTTGGTGCCTTGAAATTAAGTGTTGGGTTTTAAAAGGTGTAAATAAAAAATGAAGAGCTGTGACTTTTGTGAAAATTTGTGACTTTTATTAAAAGTTGTGACTTATGTGAAAAATTATGACTTTTATAAAAAGTTATGACTTTTGTGAAAAATTGTGACTTTTATGAAGAGTTTTGACTTTTCTAAAGAGTTGTGACTTTAATAAAGGACAAATAAAAATTCTGATTTGTGAGGGCGCCACATAGTCGGATCCACTGTTGTAAATAAGCACAACGTTTATGAAGAGCGGCAAGAGTGATAAAACAATGAACAGGAGAAGCGGTTGTTGAAGGCTGAAGTGGAGTTCTTATTGCAGAGGGGAAGGGCAATGTTGAAAATAAATAAATAAATAAATAAATAAATAAATAAAAAGAGAATCCTTGCTTCTGGTGGCGCCACATCACCGGGTTGAGGATTCTCTTTTTTTTTATATATATATATGATATGATTAGACCTTTGCATATTTTTTTGCCTTTCTACCAATTTAATTCCAGAAAAAAGAATAAATCACAGTTTTTTAAGACCAACAAAAATTTGAAAAATAAAAAAATCAAATCAAATTAATTTCCATTCGGTTCCAATTTAAATTCTTGATAAATCAAAATAAAAAAATCGAGCCAAGCTTTTTAAAATGCCTGCCCTAATGAGTACAAAATAGTAAATTGATAATAAGTAATAACCATCCAAACAAAGCATTTCGTTATTTCTTTGGCAAAAAACATATTTTGACCAATAAAGCAGATAGTACTAGAAAAAAAAAAACAATTTCATTCAGAAAATAAATAAATAAGTAGTATTTGTGTGAGGGTATTCGTGTCATCTTCCATTGCCTCCGCGTTGCATTATCGACTCTACAAAACTTCACTTCATTTTTATTTTCCGTTTCCAACTTTTAATCGAATCAATCAATTATGAGAACTCGAAGCGCCGAAAAGAGGTCTGCCGGAATAAATCAAACCCCGCCGGCCGAGCCGAAGCGTACGCCGCCATCTAGGGCTAAGCAAACTAGGAACGTTGGATCCAAAAGCTCACCTGCCGGTACTCAAAAAGCTCTCTTTTTTATTTGTTTTATGTTATTTTATTGTTTTAGGGGAGGGATTATGTTACCCTCGCAATAAAATGTGAAATTTTAGGGAAAAATTGATACTTGATTGATGTATATCTGAACTTGTTCTATGTTGAGTTCATTTTGCTTATTTGCCCCCTTTCTGCTGTATGTTTTGGGATATCTATTGGTCTTTTTTTTTTAATTGGGAGTTAGGGGAAGGGAAAATGGGGAGGGGATTACAAGGTGGGGGAATGGAACCCCTCACGGACAAGGTGAAGTTGAAAGCTCTAGTAGCTAACCAACTGAGCTACTAAGATTCATCCTTTATTGTCCGTTCTATTGATTCAATAAGCAATTTTTTGTTGTGTGTGAGTGTGGGGTGCACAGATATAGAAAAGTTAATATTGCTTGCCTGTTGCAAGCTTCATTGCAATAAAATGTGAAATTTTAGGGAAAAATTGATACTTGATTGATGTATATCTGAAGTCGTTCTTTGTTGAGTCTGCATGTTGTTTCATTTTTCTCATTTCCCCATTTCTGCTGTATCGTTATGCTTCAAAGGGAATGGTGGATTAGGTTTTGGGATATCCATAGGATTTTTGTTGGTCCTTTTCTTTAATTGCGGGTTAGGGGAAGGGGAAATGGGGACCAAGATTCCTCCTTTATTGGCCGTTCTATTACTTCAACAAGCATTTTTTTGGGTGGTGTGTGGGTGGGGTGCACAGATATAGAAAAGTTAATAGCTTGCCTGTTGCCATCTTCATTGCAAAAGTTCAAAGATGATTTTGTTAGTTCCAAGTGTCAACCTTTTTTCATTTATTTATCTTTAGATGGAGGTAATGGCTTGCTAAGAGTACAATATATCAAATTCCAATTTTTTGCCTTTTCGACTTTACAAACTGTACCTGATTGAACATTACAGCGGCTTAGAGGGTGTTTTGGTGAACTTATAGAATTGGTCAAACTAGCTTTCTAACTTATTTAAGCCTTTGGTATACACCCAAAGTGCTTATAAGCTAAAATCAACTAATGATTTTCCAGCTAGTAAGCAATTTTAGTTGACTGAATATTTTATCCCTATATCTTCTAAAATTCTTAAAATAATTCTCTTTCACTCCATCATTCGTTCTTCCCCTTGTACAGATACTTTTTGATTTTTGATAATTACTTTTAAAAGACTTATTAGTCATTGTAACAGAAAAATTGCTTATCAACACTTTTTTCACGAAATACATCAATTGCTTATTATTAGTTTCAGTGCTTCTACCCGAACACATAACTGCTTGTTTATAACATTAGTTTCAGCACTTAATGCTTATCATCTACTTCCAATCACCAAACCAAATGAGCTTTTAACCTCCTATATATGCTGATGAAAGCATGCAAACTATCTATTTAATTGTCTTTGGTGTGGGGGTTAGAGTCTGTTAGATACATGATTAGTTATCATGTTCTCTATTTACCCAAAGAATGTTATCATGTTTTCTATATTTTTTCATGCAGCTGAAGAAGCAAAGGCTTCAGATGCAGATGGAGCTGTTCAATCAACACCAGTAGCAAAATCCGCTTCAGGTAGGAAAACTACTCGAAGGGCTGTGAAGAAGGTGGTAAAGAAAAGTCCTGCTTCTTCTAAAACTACCTCGGATAAAACACTTATATCAGAAGATGCTGGAACGGCAATGCTCGAAGATCCTGTTGAAGAGAAGGATGCGAAGGACTCAAAGGAAGATCATGGCAATGAGAAAGATGCAGCCGGATCAACAGAATGTGTCGAGGAGGGAGATACAGAGGACCCGAAGGAAGATCATGTGAAGGAGGAAGATGCACAGGAATCTATCAAGGAGGGAGATACAGAGGACACAGAGGAAGTTGATGTCAAGGAGGAAGATGCAGAGGACCCAAAGGAAGATCCTGTCAAGGAGAAAGATCTACAGGATCCCAAGGAAGACGCTGCGAAGGAGAAAGGTGCAGAGGACCTTAAGGAAGATATTGTCAAGGAGAAAGTTGTGGAGGAATCAGAAGAAAATGGTATAAAGGAGAAAGATGCAGAGGAGTCAAAGGAAGATCTTGTCATGGGGGAAGCTGCAGAGGACTCAAAGGAATATCATGTGAAGGAGAAAGATGCAGAGGACTTAAAGGAAGATATTGGTGAGGAGGAAGATGCAGAGAACTCAAAAGAAAATGCTATAAAGGAGAAAGATGCTGAGTCAAAGGAAGATCTTGTCATGGGGGAAGCTGCAGAGGACTCAAAGGAATATCCTATGGAGGAGGAAGATGCAGAGGGTTCAAAGGAAGATGTTGCGAAGGAAAAAGATGGAGAGGAGTTGAAGGAAGATCTTGTCAGGGAAGCAGATGCAGAGGACTCGAAGGAATATTTTGTGAAGGAGAAAAATGCAGAGGACTCAAAGGAAAGTGCTGTCATGGAGGAAGATGCAGAGGACTCAAAGGAAGATCCTGCAAAGGAGGACGATGAGTACTTGAAGGAAAATCCTGTCATGGGGGAAGATGCAGAGGATTCAAAGGAAGATCCTGTTAAGGAGAAGGATGCAGAGGGCTTAAATGATGCAGGACCAACACCCATGTATGAGCCAAATAAAGAAATTGAAGAATCTTCAAATAATTTAGTGTCCACAGTTAAAGATGTTGGTGATTCCGTGGCGGAAGATCAAAATGGAAACAAGGAGGAACATGCAGGTGATGCACAGGGGGAACCAGCTCTAAATACTTTAATGTCTCTAGATGAAGTAACTGTTGTCTATGATGTGAGATTGTCAGAAAAAATTGGCCATGATGTGAGAACTTCAGAAAATCAGGGACCTGCTGTTACATATGTCAAATCTCAGGAGCCTATTATTGAGGATATGAAATCTTCAAACAGTCAGGAACTTATTACTACAGAACTGAAATCTCAGGAGGGCGAAGGATCTAATAAAGGAAAAGAAGGACTGGAGTTGAGGGGAGAAAATGACGATGGTTCAACTCCTACAGGGGATAATGTAAATGCACAGTGTGCAGAAGATAGAATGGAGGAAGATACAGATAGGAAGATGAAAGGAAAGGATATTTCTCTTGACGAAGCTGGTGAAGATAAAATAGAGGCTTTTGCTGATCAAGAAAATAGTGAAGAATTTGTGGAAGATGATGTGCCTGAGCACTGTGAAGAAGCCGAGACGTTGGAAGATGAGCGTGCTCAATTGAATGCTCTTGCAAAGGAACGAAAGAAGAGGAGGGAGCTGGAAGTATTTGTTGGTGGGTTAGACCGTGATGCTGTGGAGGAGGATCTGAAAAGGGTGTTCCAGCATGTGGGGGAGGTTATTGATGTTCGAATGCACAGAGAGCTGTCAACAAACAAGAATAAGGGATATGCCTTCGTGAAGTTTGCAACTAAGGAGCAAGTTAGCCGTGCTTTGGCTGAAATGAGAAATCCAGTTGTATGATTTTTTTCCAATTCATGTTTGAATACATTTGGAATTGCACTATTAGTCTAATTTATCCTTTTGACATCAGATACGGGGAAAGCGATGTGGAACTTCTCCAAGTGAGGACAATGACACCTTATTCTTAGGAAATATTTGCAACACATGGACAAAGGAAGCCGTAAGTGATATAACCAATCTCTGCTGAATCATGTTTCTGAATAACTCTGTTTAACTTCAACAGTGCAGGAATTTGATTCTGCAAGATTGTTAATATTCAATGTACACAAATGGGTTATTAAGTATCTCTAGTTAACTATGATATGTGGTTATGACAGGTGAGACAAAAGCTGAAAGATTATGGTGTAGAAAGTGTTGAAAACATTAATTTGGTGGCTGATCCGAAACGTGAAGGTTTGAGTCGTGGTTTCGCGTTTCTCGAGTTCTCTTGTCACACTGATGCCATGACGGCATACAAAAGACTTCAAAGGCCTGATGTTGTTTTTGGTCACTCTGAGAGGACTGCCAAAATAGCTTTTGCCGAACCTTTACGCGATCCAGATCCAGAGGTAATGGCTCAAGTGAAGTCAGTATTTATTGATGGACTCCCTCCTTATTGGAATGAAGAACGCGTCCGTGAGAAATTCAAATGTTTTGGGGAGATCACAAGAATTACGCTAGCCAGGAATATATCAACAGCAAAGCGGAAGGATTTTGGATTTGTTGATTTCGACACACATGAAGCTGCTGTTTCTTGCGTTGAGGGCGTTAATAACACAGAGCTGGGTGATGGAAATTTGAAGGTATTCTTGACTTTTATGTTGTTTGTCAGTGTTTTGCTGGCTGATGTCATACTTTATAGCTTCAGAATATACAGAATGCTTCCAGTTTGTGTATGTGGCTGAACTTCTATGCATATAACCCTAATGGGTTTTCTTACTAACATATATTTTGCTCGAGTGGATGGTGGTCCTTGTAGAAGAGCTATAAACTGATGTGGGACTGTTGCTATTCAGTTGTGTGTGTATTGGTTAAACATGCAAAAACCTTCCTCCTCACATAAGCGATGATTTTGATGTTATGTCTTTACTGGATTGGTGAATGCTCACAGTTTTGTTATGTTACTTAGGCAAAAGTGCGAGCCAGGCTTTCAAATCCCCAACCAAAAACTCAGGCTGTGAAAGGTGGAATATCTGGAGGGTTCCGAATTAGCCGTGGTCCCATGGGTAACTCTATCAAATTCTATATTTCTTTATAAGCTGCTCAAGAAATTTTCCTTTGTGCCTGACCTAACTGCAATATGCACCTTGCTTTTTTAGGAAGGGGCCTTCCGCGAGGAGGACATACTCTTGGTAGAGCTAATTTTCCGCGTGGTAGGGGCTTTCACCCTCGTGGACCTGGTCATGGTGGTAGAATGGGCTTCACTGAACATGAGTTTGGTAGCCCTTATCCTCCTTTCCGTGGACGGTCAAACTTTGGACGAGGTAATGAAAATAACTAACTTTGTTCATCTTCATTAAAAATGAAATTTGCAAACTTTATACCTCTTTCTCCTTCTCCTCTGTCTCTCTCTCCCATTTATGTTGACTGGTCTTTGGGCACACACTTTGCGCGTGTACCACATATTAATGAGTACAGAATTAAATGAGTCACAGAAAGATTATTACACACTATATTTGAGTTATAAAATAAAATATCAAAGAAAAAAGTACAAGTTCCTGAAAGTAAGAAATGTTGATACTATTAAAGTATCTGAATAAAGGAAGAAACCTGCCCCGCAGAAGTCTTCAAATGCCTATTATAATTTCCGGCTTTCCCCTGAATGTCTTATTGTAATTTATGACTCTGCCTCCAATTACCAAAGTTATTGATTATCTTCTTACTTTTTTTTTGGGATTTATTAGCAGAATATACTTGATATGAAGAAATTAAATTATGAGGTTGTAGTGCCATTGCTTCTTTGGTGTCACACAATTCCTTATTATTACAGCTTTTGGTGAGAGAGACTCTTATGCCTGGACTATACATATGTAAAAATAATTTGATAGCCAGTTTCGCTATCTCTAGATGTCTTCAGTATTCAAATCACCATAATTTTATACATCCAACAACAACAGCATACCCAGTATAATCCCACAAGTGAGGCATAATTAATTTACATTCAAATTACCATAATCTTACATTTTGTACTCTCGATCAAATATATATTTATGAGTTAAAAATCTTATCTAAAAGTTTTCTAAAAGATCTAACAAGTCAAAGTTGAAATTTGAGATGATGTGATATGTTATTTTGTGAAATTTGAAGTTAACTTGGAAAAACATACAGGTATTGGATACATCCTCCAGAATAAATTCTCTAAACATTAATTAATAAGCACTTGAATATTTCAAGACTAATTTCTTATTTACATTTTGTTATATTACATTTTTGTAAATGTTATAGAAGTAGTTTAATTGAAGGGCAAAAAGGTAACTCAACTTTATGTGGGCATTTTGGTCTTCCAACTTTTTACTTTTGTTTCCTACTTTTATAATAATAATAATATGTTTAATGTATGTTACCTGCATAGACTAGATCAAATTCTATGTCTTCTGATGTGGTTGACTTTAAGATAATTGTAGATCTCAGTAACCTATCTGCTTTAGCTCTTCCCATCCATTTTCCAAGTACATCACACTTTCCCCTTTTCATGTCTCCTTCCTATTTTGACTTATATATTCCACAAAATAGATCTCAGTAACATATCTTACTAATTTAGCAGGTGGGAGGTGGAATTTCAGTGGTGCTCATCCAGTAACTAGTGAGGGTCCAATGTTTGTTGATAGAATGAGGCATGGAGATAGAGGTCACGCAGATGATGCCTTCTTTAGGAGACAACAATTTCCTATTGAAGGAAATAACCGGCCATCCATGGATAGGCACATTGAGGACCGTTTCGGTTATGATAATACTGACCATGGGTTAAAGAGGCCCTTTTCCATGACAGTAAGTTACATGAATTTTCTCTGTTGCTCCTTCCCCTGTTACCATCTTAGGTCAAAGAGCATTAGATGACTGACTGTAATAGATTACAATTGATCCTTCTACTCTGTAGGTCCCGAATCCGGATTACTTGGGGCCTAGCAGACGTCCTCGGTTTGATCATCCAGATTCTGCAAGTTCTCTTCAAGGGGATCGTTATAGAAGTATGGGGTTTATCTGCAGTTTTTTTGTTAAGCTGCTTGTTTGTTAGATCAATTATTATTTATGTATTTACTCTCTTCTATGTTAGATAATGTTCCTCCAGGTGGTGATCAATACTCACGTGGTTATTATGGCTCTGATGTGAGTATGATGTTTCACTTTATCTTTCTTATTGTTATTCAACCCTAGTTGTGATATTTCTTTCTATGTAATCTTGCAGTATGGGAGAGGCCAACATCCATCTTTTTATGGAGGTGGTCATCCACATGGGCGTGGATATGGTCGTGGTTATTATTAGTCTTGATGAGCATTCGGTAATTTGGATAATCGGATGCTTTATTATTCTTTATTCATACTCATCTTACCTCATATTGTTAGTCTGATTGACTTTTCTGTTACAAAACTATTTCAGGTGTCTTCAAATGGTAGAATGTTCTTCTTGACGATGGAATGAGATTTTTGTGGTGCCGTATAAAAAGGAAAGAGAAGCTGTCTTTTAACTTCTTTTCCTATGCATTTAATGTTTATCTCTCTTTTTGTTTCCCCCCGCTGTAATGTTTCGTTTTCGGCTGTCCAAAGTTCCATCTTTCTTAGTTTAGATTGTGCCTGTTTTGGGGGCATCAATCCGGACATGGTATTATGTCTGTTAGATGGAGTTTGACTAGTAACGATCTCCTTCTGCTCTAGATAGAAACAGTGTTATGGGGTAGTGGATATGACTATTAAGATAAGGCAACTTTCGTACAAGCGTTCATTTTTGCTGGAATAGTTATATGTGTTGAGATCTTCATTGTGAAAGATTTATTTTTGGGTGTCTTACTATATTTAGTAGTTAGTGGTATTCACATACATGGAGAGGCAAATTTGCAGAGTCTTTCAAAATAATGATATTGGGGATATTACCTCGATGGTATTTGTGGAGATTTTATATATAGGTTCAAATATTCAGCACTATTGTTATGGGAAAGATCCTCCTAAGGTAGACTCTTGTAAAATTCGTCATGGAGCAGTGGTAGTCATCGAGATATTTCAGCCTTTCAAGAGAAGAAGAATATCATTTGGTTTCAATTATGAACAGTATTTATGAATTGCAATGATGTATTGTCTTGGAAGGGATTTGCCTCATCATGGTGATGCATTATGAGTGACTTGTCTACTATCATGGCTTGTGGGATCACCTTTGGCTCAATGTATTCTCATGGTTGCTCTGTAACAGAAATATGATGTGGTTATAGGCCATTTTATACAACTGATGAATCTGGTGTATCTAGAGAGCCACCTAAGCTTTTATATCATATGATCAGGTTTCTCCAAGTTGAATAAAGTATTAAAAATTTTACTTTTGAAGTGTCAACAAATAGAGCGCTTGGTTGGCTTAGTGTAGATTCTATTTTCTTTTTTTTTTTGATGGTGGAAAAAGGGTGTATTACCATCAATATTAGGCACTGATGGTTTGGTTCTATAGAGTTTCTCTTGTACTTTTGGTAAATGGATGAATGTCCCTTCTGAAGCTTGAGATGGAAACTTCTAGCTCCCAAGATAAAGAATTTTGAACTATCCTTGGGCCTTTTCTTTTCAATGGTTGCAACAATTTATGTAGCCTTTAAGGACCGTTTGGTTTGGGTTCTAGGAGATATCAGATATGATCTCCACATAAAGATCAACATAAATTTATACAATTTATGGTTATAAATTGAGGAGATTTATCTCCATGTAGAGATCAACGTTAGTTAAATACAATGTTTGGTAGATCCTTTTTGTTTAACTCACAAATAATACCTGCATGAGTTTTGTGATAATCTATGTATTATTTAATGTTGGGTAGAATGTGGAATAAGGATGCACTTATTAGTAGTATAGGATTAAAAATGCTAAAATGACCCAGCTAACCCAACCCTCATAATAGTAACATTTTTATTTTATTTTGTTCAAAAAGTAGACAAATATTTTAAGTCATACATTGTATACTAATATGTAATATATCAAGCTAAGCATTCAACAAGTTTTGAAGACAAGTATATTCTGTACAAAAAGTTAAGTTGAATTGTATTTTAAATTTTCAGTTTTGGTAGATGATACTGAAAATAATCTTAGGGTTTGTTTGGTTGGGGACAACTAACTGAAAATAATCTTAGGGCTTGTTTGGTTGGGGACAAGTTGTCCTAATCCCAGGATTGTTATCCCACCCTCAATGTGGGATAAAAATAACACTACAATCTCGGGATAAGTTATCCTGCGATTTTATCCCAATCAAAATTGAAGGATAACTTATCTTGCGATGTTTTAGACTTCCTGTTGGCTCCAGTTACTGCATTATTTCATGGAAGTAAAGAGACTAAACTTACAGCTCCTCTATCATCTACGAGGAGCCTAAAACATCAAAAATTGAATCATGATATTCTACACATGTTCCTTTACACCAAAAATGCAAAATACCACACACTTGTACTTTATCTTCTGGATATGACTTGATTTATCTAAAATCATCTTTTGTTCATTTCTTTCCTTATTGTCCACCAAATACAGGCTGGAATGACCTTTCATCTCTCCTTTGGGCTTGAGTTAGCACGTTCTCTGTTCCCACTTGCTAGAACATCTACAATGTTCCTAGCAGGGCCTGCTTCAGTATGAAGCTACTCAGCCAAGGCTTTTAGCAATTATAATTTTATAGTCATGTAGATTTTTTGTTTTAAAATTATTGAGTACTTTTAATATTCTTCCTTCTCATATTAATGTTGTGGTAGATCCAAAAAAAAATCATTTAGGAATTTAAGATTAAAGTTACATTTGTTTCCAATTATATCATTAACAATAAAGAAGATTTAAATACTGCTCAATCCTAAAAAAGAGAATCTAATTATAGGAATAACTTAGTAAACTATACCCTATATTTATTATTTTGCTTAATGGACGCGAGGGACAGAGGGAGTAGAAAGGTAAGAAATATTTCAATTAGATATGAAGATCTTATCATTTTCCAAATGCGTATATTGCTTATAGAGTTCCTATAACAATTGTCTCGGCTGAAAAAAGTTCCTTGAAATTAAAATTGAAAAAACCGATCATAAAACAAATTTATTTATAATTTGCATCTCAAAAAGCTATAAAAATAAAATTTAAATAAAATAAATATATAAAATCTTTTTTTCTTGAGAATAAACTTAAGGCCTCATTTTAAAATTTTGCTTTAGGTCACGAATCATATTGAGCTGCCCCTGGTTCCTAGACATTGCCCAACTTATACCCTGAAGCTGAGAAACATTCTCCATAACTGCAAGTCACTTAACAGTGCAAAAAGAGGAGATGCAGAGTAGTCTCCAACTCCTCTCAACAAAAAACACACACATATATAACAGAGAGGATATCCTCTCTTACTAAGGTTATCCTGGGTGAGGACAGCAACCAGGTGAAAACATGCAACCTTGTAATGTATTTTTACCTTCCTTGTCAACTTCCATGCCCACTCTTCAATTTGAAAGTTGGAAGTATTGCACTCTTTCTAAGCAGATATGACAGTAATATTGCCTTGTCTCTCACCATCCCACCTTTAACTATTCTCAGCAGTAGAAATATTCTTGAATTTTCCAAAACTTTTTAATAACTCTGTCAAAATCTTGATTTCCCAGTCATTAAGTGGTCTCCTGTAAATGAGGTTCAGCCCTAGGATTCTCCTAGATCAGCTACAGTTTCCCCCTGCTGTAAAGAAAGTACAAACATCTCTGGGGAACTCTGCTTCAGAGGTCCTTGGCCTAACCAATTGTTCTCCCAATATAATGTCTTCCTTCAGTTACCTATTCTGATTGAAGATTTCTCCTTGAGAACTGGCAAAAGATTTCTGATTGATTTCCAGACTGATCCTATATGAACCATTTAAGTCCATCTTCCTTCTCTCACATACTTGTGTAGAATTGCCTCTTTCCAGCTCCTCAGCTGCAAATTTCTACAACAAGCTATTATTTTGGGATTTAAGGTTCTTGATACCCAATGCCCCTTTCCTTGTGCTGCACAAGAGAATTCCATTTTAGCTGATGAGACTTTTTCTTGTGACTGTTTCCGTCCCAGAAGAATTTTCTTCTGATAGAGTCTAATTTCTTGCTCACATTAACTGGGATAGGAAATAAGGACATCAAGTAAGTAGGCATGACATCTGATACAGAGTTTATCGGAATTAGTTTACCCCCAGGGACAAATAATTACTCTTCCAAATAGATAATTTCTTCTCACATTTGCTTTTGGCTCCCAAAGGCATCCTTAGATACTCAGTAGGCAGGACACCAACTTTTCCTCCAATGATTCTGGCCAAAGAGTGTAACGGGATTACTCCTTCTACTGGATAAAGATAAATTTTGGTCCAGTTTATGTGTAAACCAGATATATTGCTTCGAGCGAGAATAAAAATGATCCTCAGCATTCTCACTTGGTCACAAATTTGCCTCACAGAACACCATTATGTCATCTGCATATTTTAGGTGTGAAATCTTCAGAGTACTATCCACCCCTGAACTCACCTTGAAGCCCCTGACCCAATTCCTCTCCTCAGCCTTTCTAAGCATATGATGAAGTCCTTCCATAGCAACAATGAAAATAAAAGGGGACAAAGGATCTCCCTGTCTTAAGCCCCTTTCTGAATGGAAGAAACCAGCTGGAGAGCCATTAACAAGAACTGAAAACCTTCCTGTGCTGATGCAGTATCTGATCCAGCCTATCCATTAGACACCAAAGTCCAATTGTCTCAAAGTATCCAACAGGAAATTTCAGTTGGGATGATAATAAGCTTCTCTATATCCAATTCGTGTAGTATAGGCTCCTCACTCATTGTTCTAGTATCCATCACCCTCATTAGTAATGAAAACTGCATCCAGGATTAGCCTACCTTTTATAAACGCCATCTGCTGATTATCTATCAACGTGTCTATTACTTTCTTCAGCCTCTCATCAGTCAAGTTTGGAAATGATCTTGTAAATACAACCTATCAAACGAATAGGTCTGAGATCTCATAACTCTGATGCACCCACTTTCTTTGGAATCAGAGCTACAAAGAAGGTTTCGGACACACCTTGACCATAGAAGTTTCGGACAGAAAACCTATCAGGTCCAACCTTCTCCTACTTTTTCCAGTTTTAAGTTTGGGAGGTTCCTAGTCCCCCGCCCGAAACCCCAAACTAGTTCTAATACCACCTTTTGCGACCAACTGCAGTTTTAATTAAGGCAGCGTTGGTCGCATACCAATACTGTTTTGCACCTGATTTTTCTTTTCTTAATACTATTCTTATTTTCCTTTTCAAATTTTATTCCACCATCTTCTCCTCAAACCAAACCTGTAGTTCACAAAATCTAAAAATCAAAGCTACCACCAAATCACCCTTATCTTCTCAAATCAGCCACCATCAAACCACCACTAAAATTGGTCCACCAAATTACCTTTGCACAAAATCGGAATCATTGGACAGGGGTCCTTGCCGAAGAAACTGAATTGTCAAAAAGGAAGAAAGAGAACAAGAAAATAAAATAAAAGAGAAAGAAGGTGGTATGGATTAGCAGAACACGAAGAAAGAGAAAAAAGAAAAGTGAGGTGGTGGAAGTGGCATAGGATGCGGTAGGGAGAAAAAATGAAAAAAGAAACGACAAGGGAAAGGAAAAAGAGCTAAAAAGATTAATGAAAGAAATGGTAAAACATTACTTTGGGGGGTGTCACGCCCCGAGCCTACACCCAGGACGTGGCCGGCACTCGGAGACCATTGCTGGCCCCAAGCGAACCCTTTGCCTGGCTTACTTAACTCAGCGGAAGACTTAACTCAACCAAATAAACTCATGTAATAGTTTAAATGATAACATCTTAGCCAATTGGCAACTTCTGTCTCAAAACAAAGTATCTGCAAATACATAGATGCGAGACTCATAACTACTGTCTGACTGTCTATGAAGCCTCTATAATACTGAGATGGATGTTGGGACAGACCCCACAACATCCTAATAATGAAAGACTTAAAGCAAATAAAAGAGTCCTCCGGAATGCAAGGAGGCTCACCACTAACTCTGAGTGTTCAACTGGATCAACGAGGCGCTGGATGCTGATCCTGGTTACCTGCGTCTGCATCATAAGACGATGCAGGCCAACTGGCATCAGTACATTGAATGTACGAGTATGCGAGTATTTATGCAGATGGAGACATTTTCCGCTCAAAACAAAGGGTATCATGCAGAGACGACTGTAGTTACTTATTGCCGGAATAAGAAAGACTGTGATGACAGGTCAAAGCTTAAGATCCTTCTTGTAAGTTTACTTTCTCTGGTCCGTTATTACCTTTATTCATGTCTAGTAGAATGGAAATATATGTTGTACTACCTTCCCAGGGTTTCCTAGTTAAGATAGTTAACTTCTGAGGAAAAAGGAGAGAGGAGGGGAAGTAGAGTGGTATCTTTTTTACACCCTTCGGGGTGGCCCAATGGTTTGAGCTTGGGACTTTCATGTTGGAGGTCTCAAGTTCGAAACCCCTTGCCAGCGAAAGCAAGGGTTTTGCCTTCTGGGTCGAGCTCGTCGCACCAAGCTTGCCTAGTGCGGGTTACCTCTCCTATGTGGTTTGCGAGTTATTGCATAGGAGTGGGGGTTTTACCCTGTGCGCACCCAAAGGGTAGTGGCTGCCGGTTTCCCTTGTCATCAAAAAAAAAAAAAGTATGACCTTTACTACCCATGATGGCTACATGGTTTATGGAGACTTGAGTTAATATGAACTCGCATCCCCATATCAGTGCTCAATACTACTTTCAAAATATACTTAGCTCATAAGTGTTTTAAACAACTTAGTTTCTTTGATTTGAGATAATTACTCAAAGCTTAGCCTAAAGGCTCTCTTGGAATCGATGTTCCCTTTTCTTGCTCAAATGTGTAAAAACATTTATAAACTCTTAGGGAATACTTAGTTCTCTTATAACTTTTGAGAAATGAACTCAACTCTTTACTCTTTGCTTAACTTGAAAACTTGAGTCTTAAAACGTAGTTAAAACATTGTTAAAAACTCTTGATATCTTTAAGAAACTTTACTTTGACTTGCTTCTTAACTTTTAGATTTGACTCTTAACTTCTTTGACTTTGATCTTAACTTTCCTTGAATTGGATTGGATTATTGATTCAAGGTTCATGATCTCATGTTTATGGATGATTTCATGATGTTTAGATGTACCTTAGAGTGTTGGAATCAACTAGAAAACATAGGTGCATTGCTAGGGAACAAGTATGAAAAGGTGGGGAACGAATGGGGAGAACTGGCGTCCCTGGCGCTCTGAGAGGCGTGGGGGCGCCAGGCCCCAAACTTCAGAGAACATGTTAGGGCGCGCTGGCTGGTGCGGTGCCCCAAGGCCAAAACTTCAGACACTGCTTTGGGGTGCGCTGGCTGGCGAGGCTCCCCACCCCTTTTACCTAGAAAATTCCGACTTTTCACCTTCGTTTTTCATCTCTAAACCATCCAATCTTCCCTAGTTCTTTCCCCAAACACTTAGGGTCATTAGTACTCTCAACTTACAACAGATCTAACTCGAAAATACACCCGGAAACACGAATCAAATCAACACTAGGCATTCAACAATCAATAACCCATCACTAAAAGATCTCACATACCTTGTAGGGATCACCCCCGACGAATTCCACTCGAACCGCTTGGATGATCTTGGCGAATTCTTGACTTTTTCTCCTGTTCTTTCTTCCTTTCTCTCTTCTCCAAGCCCTAAGCGTATTCTAATTTTTCAAAACTGAATTAAGTTCTGTTTTTGCCCCAATAAACCCCTAAAAATGAATTAGGAAATTAATTAGAGAAAAACTAGTTTGCCCTTCCTTAAATCCGAATTTGGACTTTCCTCAATCCAACATCCCAACTTCCGAAAGGCATAACTCACTCATACGATATCGAAATCGCGCAAACTCGGCGGCATTGGAAAGATCTTCCCAGTGGCTTTCCAACCATATCAAGAACTACTCCTAACTCATCCTGAGGTAGGAGTTATGGTCGTTTGAAAATGACTAAAACTCACTTTTCTAACTTAGACAAATTTTCCAGATTTTTCTTATTCTTTTCAAAAATAAGTATTTTCAGATTTTAAACTCTTCTAGTCGTTTCTAGGTGCGAGAAGTTATAGGGGGCTTCTCCCCCACGCTCCTATTTTCATGCAAACACTGCAAGTGCTAGGTCTCGAAGTAGTCAGGCTACTAAGCTGAAAGTGTGTAATTGAAACTCAGGGACACGTTTGAGGGGACCTTGTGTATCTTTTTTTTTTTTTTTTGGGTTGCTTTGTGGTGGGAGTTTATAAATCTAGGTTACAAGATCAACATTTGTTTTGAAGTGCAGGAAAATTTGGTTCATGATGTGAGCCTTTGGAGTTTTTGGTGCTGCTCTCTGTGTTCCTCCAGTCTTTTTTTTTTTTTAATTTTATAAATATGAAGGTTTCCAATTCGAGATCCATTCTGCTGATGTTGTATACACATCATTGTTGGTTCTTTAGTCCAGTAAAGCCAAAATTTAGTGCATCTCTATTGTGGACGAGAAATTTTAGAGTATATGTTTTCTGCAATGATATTAATTACTTCACTCTGTTAAAGCTGGTCAGTTTGCATATATCATCTTTTCAAAGTTCATGTTTGTTTCGGACTGTAATGGGAGTAGATTTTTAGTTGGTGTCTGTCTCGTTAACATGATTTAGTTTCAGATGATATTGATTAGATATTGACTATGAGTAAGTTGAGGGTTAGCGGAGGTGCTTTGGATTGAAATTTTTGGGCTGTGATGGTCCAGTTTAGTTCTTACATCTCTTTTTCGAGTCTTAAAGTTAGGTGAGATTGCGTTCATTGTTTCCATGAAATTACAGGTGATGCAATTCAATCCGAGTGGTCCAGTCTTGCAACTTCTATTTACTCTCTTTTTGGTTGATGCATATGTTAGGATATTTAATTAGAATAAAGCAATAACTGAGGTTTGTTATTGATTGTAAGTAATTCTTTTCTGCATTATTGTAATTCTAACTATAAGTGGATTCAGTTTTAGTAGAATGCTAAAGTTAGTGAAGGAACTGTAGAAATCCCATTCAGCTTGTTAAATATGTGTTCTTGATTGCGTCATTATTGTGTGTTTTTTTAGGCAAGAGATTAAAATGTCCGAACTAGACATTTATGAAAGCATGTGTAGGGGAACGTGTTAATGCTGATTAGTGCAAATGTGTTTCTTTAAAAAGATGACATGGTAACTGGGGAAAGCATTAACGTAAAAGCCACAAGGGAATACTAAGTGGTTGATGCTTAGGAGCAGTGTTATAAAGACGAGCGACACACTGGGTGCAAGTCTAATAAAATCATTATCCTTTCTATCATCGTTCTCCACACCTACTAATCCTCTTGAGATACTTTTTAAATGAAATCAACATTCGCTTTATTATCGTGCAAGTCTAGAACACACTCTTTTACCTCTGAGGGGACTTTATGGATTTATTCTTTTCATCTATGTGCTGGAGCCTATTTGGTGCGCTACGCCCTGCTTCGGGACTCAAAACACTGCATATGACGGAAGACGAGTGGGTTGAGGGGTTGGAGTACCACATTCAGTTTGAGCTTATTTGCTCTAATCTTTGGTGTAAAGGATTATTCAGCACTTGTGTTTGTGGGCTGTACTGGTTATCAGCAGGGGGAAAACAAGCAAGTTCGATTTTATTGTCATTAAGAATAGAAAAAAGAATAAAAACCTGGTGTTAGAAGTTGAAATTATGATTTAACGTCTGCCAAGTGAAGAAACAAAAATGAATGTAAAAAGTTGCAGAATCTCATCTACTAAACAACCTGTTTTCCAACAAGTAATAATATATTCTTATACAAATATACACAATCTGGTAAAACCATACAATTGGCAAATCAATATATGTATATATTTTTATAAAATATATACAATATAGCAAAAACATACCATTAGCATATAAAAATACAATTGTATAGCATGCATGTATGTATTTTGTACATTGGACGTATAAATAACACACGCTCGACAAAATACCAACATGCAAAAGTTGAGCAATCGATTAGAAAATCTAAAAATGACTTTTTGCAACATGTTGCCAAAATCATGATTTCCATTTATTATTGTAAAAAACATACATTTACAGGAAAAGACATAGGTACTCAAAGGCTATAACCAAAGTATTCTTTTAAGGGCAATCTAGGATTATATATATTTACCTGCACTCGATACTTATATTGAACTTATGAAACAAAAGGGAGAAAAACGATTTGATCATCTTGAAGGTAATGACAAATAGAGGGAGCACCAGGCTTAGCATTAAGCACTACAAAAGGCAATCCTTTTGGATTCCAAAGAGATGTATCTTTGTGACATATTGATACTGCTTTAACCTTTGTTCCATCAACACCGATCATCGATACCATATATGTCTTTGTACCTCCTCCACCATGACAAAAATGCACTGCATACGCGTAGTTAAGTTTGTGGCATATCATGTTAAGTCCATCAGCCATGAGTTCGACTTCTTTAATGGTGTATTTTTGCACCATTTGATTTTCCCCTTGAACCTCTGTTGCAACTACCTTAACATTGTTTGTTCCAAGCATGAATATCCCAAAATCTACCATAGACTCTAAAGAAGTTGCACACTTTCTTTTCTCTCCTTTCATCGCGGGTTCTTCACATACTTTGACTGTTTCCTCAATTGTTTTAGCATCTTTTGAGTTGTTATTTATTGAGAAATAGTTTAGAATTTGTGGGATTTTTTTCGATGAGAAGGGAATGGATTCCACAAATTGTCGAGGCCAAAATGGTGCTTTGTTTTTGTTCTTTAGAGAGGGAAAGTTGATGACTTTCCCTTTCACTAATTCTTTTTCGAAGAAGTAAGGTTTGTAAAGGAAATTATCTTGATGATCGCTTTGGGTAGGGGTCTCATTTTTTATCTCGTGAATCTCATCCTCGGTAGCAGCATGGAAAATCCAGGCTCCATGTTGGTGTAAACCATAGTATACTTTCTTCTTTGTGTCAAGAATGCCATCATCTGTAGTAACATATAAATAACAATCAATTTTTTCAAATTCTTCATGAAAAGAAAAGTTGGATAGTTAACAAAATATGGGCAGTCATCTACCCAAAAAATTAATACTTGTACGGCTCATATGTGTAGTTAAATTCGTCTGTTTCAAATTGGACTAATGGTGTGTTCGATACAGAGGATCATGTTTGGTTGGTCAAAAATTTTTGAGAACATTTTTTTTTTTAGAAAAATAAGTTTTTTAAAAATAAGAAAGACGACTTTCCTATTGGACAATGGAGGAGCTACATAGAACAAATGATAATCAGTTGAATACTCTTTACCGAAAAATTATATTTTATAAAAAGAAAATTATACTATACATATCAAAGGATGAAATTTCTGGTTTCGCTATTGCTAGTGAAAGTATGAAAAACAAGTTTCACAAGTGATATTTCACACATAGATTGCGTTTTCTCCATCCTCCATTACACCTCATCGCCCGTAGCGCCCCACCTCCCACAATATTTTTTTAGATTATATATATATATAATATTTTTTTGCCAGAAAACAGTAAGAAATTCAATTATTTTCTAAAAACATCTTCCTTTATTAGGAACATACCCTACTCTATAATATCTGATGAATAAATTCTACATGAAATTGCATAGGATTTAGATGCATGCATATAATCTGAAATATTTAAGGAACTTTTATCCATACTGATAGTACGTAGCTAATTAAACCCAATGGTAGAAATAGAATTGTGCATTTTTTAAGACATATATGTGAAACATGTAATAATAAAATTAGTACTTAGTTAATTTGATGTATAATCGCTGTAACTTTTTCACTATACTATAAAATCATAAACTTCTTTTTGTCGAAGTATGTGAACTTCATTCCTAATTTATTTTAGTCAGACAAAAACTAATCATGATTTTACTATTACAGAGGACAAAATTAAATAACAATTTTGCGATCTTATAATATATCTGACATTAACTCTATAAAACAATATCCATCGAAACGAATTACAACTAACCTGCTTGGGGAAGTAAATCTTTGATCACTTTGGGAATTTGAGCTTTAGGCAATTTTATTTTCCAATAAACCTCCGGAGATATAGCTGCATGAGTACTTGCTATAAAAGTAAGCTGCACGTATATAACAATAAACAATTTTTTTATCAGTATCTCCCCTGATTAAGTCAACAATAAGGCGGATTCGGATATGATTTCAAATTATGATTTGGAATCAGTTATTTAAAAATGAAATTGAATTTTTTTTTGAATGTGTAATTTAAATTTTTTAAATTGTATTTTTTTTTTCATAAACATAAAAATCTCAAAATTTGTAATGATTATCAAGAACTTTCTCAATTCTTATCAATTTTACCAAATGAGCAAAACATATATAATTCATAAGCAAGACATTTGAACATTCTGAAATGCCGCATTAATAAATCACATATCTCCATATTTTAATTAAGAAATATTTGCTATTACATGTTACTACAAACTTTTAAATACACATAATTATGTAAGGATCTACTGATCCAATAAATCAACAACAGTAGTAAAGTTATTTGTTTATACATTACTTCCACATGACACGTACAATTTATTTAGGTCAAACATAAACAATATTTCTTTTGTAAAATTCAAAATGATTGATTTTCTTTTTATCAAATATAAATTTATAGATTAAATTTTACATTTAATAAATTGAAATCACAACTTGAAATGTAAATACTACTAAAATATTAATTTAGGATTTCAAAATCATAAAAATACCACTCACCAAGAAAATGGTAGAGTAGAGTAGCTGCAACTTCATTGAATTTTTTGTTTGTTATAATAAATTGTGAATAGATTAAAAAAACTCGAAAAGAAAAACCTTGGATGAACAAGAATAGAAACTATCCTATATTTATAGGCATAGAATACTGCTATTAAATATTTGTGCCCCTCTTAATTAATTATTAGAGCAATTAATGAATTTCTATCAACAATGGTCATAAAAATATATGTATATTTTGTACGTTGAAACCTCTATAGTGTGATGAATTTGAATTCCTCTAGAACTATTGACCATATAAATAAACGTGGGAGGTCCATGATCTGTTAATAATATTTTACTCGTCTATTTTTTTTATTTGTCTATTATATTAAAAATAATTATTTAATTTTAAAAATTAAGAGATAATATCAAATATAATATTATTTATTTACTAACATTAAGATGGTTTATAATTAATAAAAATGATATAATTAAATTATTATTTTTAAAAATGTACCGCATCAAACATAAATATAAGAAATTAATTTTGTTTTTAATAAAAATTCTGACTCAGCCGTTAACGGTGGACGGTCTTTATCAAACAAATATATTGTCTCTTACATTTTGCGGCTTGAGTTGAAATTTGCTATTAATAAAATGGCTGCATAATTAAGGTTTGAATGGCAAATTGGAATA
Organism: Solanum tuberosum; assembly: GCF_000226075.1. Taxonomy (NCBI): domain Eukaryota; kingdom Viridiplantae; phylum Streptophyta; class Magnoliopsida; order Solanales; family Solanaceae; genus Solanum; species Solanum tuberosum. The sequence continues at coordinate 175,021 of NW_006239566.1, forward strand.
TCCCTATAGTGACGTTAATAAGTTTAATTATCAACTATGAACTACTTCATAGTATATTACAAATTTGTATTTCTCAACTTTCATATTGGCTGCAGTCAAGCGTCGTATGCGGAATATGTAAGCGTCGAATTTCTACGATTAATTCGGACTAATTTAGATAAGTTTCTAAAAATAATTTGAGTTACACGAAATTCACTTGAATATAATAAAATTATGAGAAATATATTGATATAAGTTGGAGTAATAAATTATAATTTTTCTACTGATATATTCTTTTAGTCCTTTTTGAGTTGTCATGTTGCGCTTTTTGAGAATCCGTTTGATTAATTTTCAAAGCTAAATTAAATTACATTAATTTGATATTTTAAAATAAAAGGAAAAAGAGTCATATTTGTTTTTGTACTCTTAGAAAAAGGTTATATTTATTCTTCGTCGTATTTTTTTGATATATTTGCCCTTGTCAACCGACTTTGAACACATATTTCTCTTTGGGTATTATGTTTGCCCTTGGGCACATTTTGCCCGTGACATCATACTGATGTTTTAGGATGAGTTTGGGGGAAAAGTTCAAGATTGTTAGGAGTTTGGGTAGGTCAGATTTTATTAAGTAAACTATTAAATAGAAAGTAATTTTTAATTATAATAAAAATATATTCATACGTAAGCGCAACGTAAACGTTAAATAAAAGTGGTGACATGATACTTAACTGTCCAAGGGCAAATATGTGCCCAAAATTAGATAGCAAGGGCATATATATCAAAAAGTATGATGAATGGTAAATATAACCCTTTTTTAAGAGTATAAGGACAAATATGACCCTTTTCCGAAAAAATAATAATTAGACATTTAAAATCTATATGAAAAGTATTATAAGTTGCAACTTTTTTAATATTAATATGATAAAGAAATACATTTTAAAATATTAATCAAAGTTTATATCATTTTACTCTAAATTTTTTTATGAGAACTAAAAAGGACCTGTGGGAATAAGCGTTTAAATTAGTTGAATGAACTAATATTATTGCATTGCTTCGAATCATTAATTAGTAATAATTGAGAAATAATTATGTGAGTAATTATTCAATAATGATTAACTAATCATTGAAGTCATTATGGGAACCAAGGATTAATTAGCAAAGTGAGAAAACAATGGGAATAAGTGACAACAATAGTGTTTGAGCATAGATTTTTAAGGAAAAATTATTTTGGCCATAATTTGGTCAGAATGGTAAAAAAACATGTTTACATTATAAATTAGTTTATTTTTGGACATTTTTTCCCTTTAATTTAAATATTGAATATATTCTTCAATTATATTTCCAAGACATTGAAAATGATTAATGAGATTAATTATTAATGATTTCATAATTAAACATGAGAAAGGAACCACAAAATTCATCAAAGAAAACATAAATCTCACCCACTCTAAATTAAAAAAATAAAATTAAATATATGACAGTAGTAGTAAAAAAATATAAAAAAAAAATATATCTTTTTCAATTTCTAAATTTCCTCCTTTCTACTTATTCTTTTTTGTTTATTTATTTTTCATTTCTTATTTCTTAATGAAAAAAAATAATAAAAAGTACAAAAGAGGATTAAAGTGTAGGCTATCTATTTTACTTTATAATTTCTAAACGTGAAAAGATAAATTATATCTAAATTTCAATATTAAAAATTTATATCTATAATACTCAAATTAAAAATATGAAATTCACCAAGTTGACAAAACAACTACTCTTATTTATTTAAAGGAGTTGTTGTTATGCATGAATTTTCTAGAAAAAAGTTAAATGATACAAATATATTTTATCCGATTATACTTAGACTGTATGTGAGTGAAATATGAAGAAAACTGAAATTACCATCATGTTTCCTCCATTACGTGATTAACGTATATGAATCACATCATACACAAATAAAGACTCATTAAAATTAATGAATCATATTATAACACAAATGTTGATGGTGCTTCATTGAAAATTATAATAACTAGGAAAGGATATAGAAAATTCTTTATGATTTCAAAATATTTTTTTATAAAAAAATATTGAAATACAAACATCTTCATAGTTCTCTGGTGATAATGACAACACAAATTTGTTAAACATGAACTAGATCAAAGTTTTTGCACACATATATTTTTCTTTATTACGACCCATTTGGTCGTTTTGATTACTAGAGCTTTGTAATTCATAAAAGACTCTTTTGATAGACTCTAAATGGGTATTTTGGACTGTTCGAAATTACAATTATGAAATTAGTGGGGTAATTTTTATAATTTATTTAGTTGGTGGTTAAGGAAAATAACATTAGAATTAATAGTGGGTCACTTCTACCACTCCCAAAATTAGGCTTAAATAATAATTAGGGGTTCCCTAGTCCCTAGAAACTCAAGAGAAGTTCAACTACGGCGATACAATTTGCAGATCAGGTAAAATCCAATATGTATTTTGTGAATATGAACAAAGGCTTTATGATTATTATTATTATTATTAAATTATTGTTATTAGACGGGAAATTGAAAAGAACGACTTTTCAGTGTTAGCGTTAGGTTGAATTTTGGTGATTAATGGCGTTGGGGTGTGGGATTGTTGGAGACAAATTTGTCTCCCACGGATTGGCTGATTTCCAGTGAGATTATTTAATTGAGTTAGGAAAATTGCCTTAGGGGTAGGTCATGATAATGATAAGATGGGTCACTTTATATTCTAAATAAATGATTGAATTTCCTTTAAGTTTAGATGTTAGTTCTTAAATCTAGGGGACAAACTTTGGTGGGTAATTATTGGCCATTTAATAATCCAACATTAGGAATGAGGTGTATTATCATAAGTAAGATAGTCTGCAATTTATAAGTGTGTGCATATTGATATGACTAATGGAGAAAATAATCAGGAACTAAAGTAATTGGGGCCAATGGTTAGTTGATGGTTGGTTGGTTTGATTAAATTATTGTGAAGTACTAAAACAATAAGTGGTAAATTATTGTTTATTGAGTTAAAGAGTGAATTGCAGGTGAAAGTTTTATAGAATAATTGAATTGTCACTGTTATATTCATATTTTGGAATGGGTTACATTTGTTTTCTTTGGTTAGTTTATTTTGTGATTTCATGTGTTGGCTGCCACTGGTATCGTGACCAGTGGTTTCAGTTTTACCATATTATAAACTAAAATTTGATATATTGAGATATGTAATTAAATATAAGGTATAGTAGATTATATGAATTACATTAAAGTTATGCTAATGGGAGGAATTAAGACTTACCCTTAGGTTTGAACTTTAGGAAATTGATTATAGAATTATGTGAGTTTTTGGGTCTAGGCTAGACATAGAATAATATGAGTATTTATAGGCTTGTTAACTTACAAATTATGCATATATACTTGATAGATTGGAAAGGTTCGGAACTATTGAGGAAAGGAAAAACATTGGAGAAGTAGTTGCTTGACTTCGGTTCTTCGGTGGAGGTAGGTTATGGTTTATTCTATTTGATAGATAGACTCTTAGTAGTGATTGATATGCATTGAATGATATTGTGAAGTTCTCTATGTACTTGATTGTGTGATTGTGTAGCTTGGTTGTGTGGTTTGTGATTGGTCTGAAATCCTGAGATCGTGAAATTTATAATCTTGAACCCTCTCTATCGAAGTGATGTCTTGAATAAAGAAGGCTTGATGAAATATTGTTAATGAATTGAAAAGTGGTGATAATAAATGATAAATTAATGATATTATTGGATCGGAGTGTCATGTTCCGACACAGTATAATTGGATCGGAGTGTCACGTTCCAACACGGTATTATTGGATCGGAGTCACATTTTGACACGGTATAATTGGATCGGAGTGTCACGTTTCGACACGGTAATATTAAAGGAAAAATATATTGAATTAACTTAATGTATTCAATCTCAAAGAACTCAATTCCCAAATTAGTTTGGTTTGGAGGCAAGAGTCCTCATGTGTGATCTTGATATTATTGATTGATTATATACTTACTTTAGTGTGGTTGACATTGGTTCATGTGTTTGTTGTTTGCCACCTGCTAAGTGTCATAGTTGATTTTATACTATTATTCATTACATATTAGTTTCTATTTTGGGTTGGCCGATGACACCTACTCAGTACATGTTGCTCCGTACTGAGCCCTACTTGTGTCTTTTTTTGTTTTCCTTTTATGGAGTGCAGCGAGTGTACCAGCGAATTTGACTCGCCCTCAGCTCTAGCCAGTCTCAGCA
>NW_006239566.1:179396-182978 GCF_000226075.1 Solanum tuberosum
GGACACAAATGACTTTATTTCATTTATTTAGGTGTCTTTGATACTCTTAGACTTAGTATTTGGATATTAGATGTCCTTGATGTGACGACTTTCAGGTTTTGGGAATGACATATAGTAGACTATAATGAATTTGTGTTTCTTACACTAATAAAATTTAAGCTTCCGCATTATGGTTAGTATTTTGTAAGCTGATTGATAAATATAAGTTGGGGTTGAATTCATTGGTTCTCCCACCTAGGAGGTTAAGTGTGGGTGCCTCTCACGACTCGATTTGGGTCCTGACAATATTATTTGTTGTTTTATAAAAAAAAATGTTTGCTATTAAATGATATGTTAAAATATTAAGTTTACATAGTTGTAGTCACAATATATATTTTTTGCTCTCAAATTAATATTTTTTTGAAACTGATTAAGAATTTTTAAAATTAAGTAATTTTATTGCATTTATTATATCAATAAATTTAAATTACCTATTGTAATTTTGTTTTTTTTTGTTTTTCACAATTTTGTTTGTTTTACTTTGCTGCATTTACTTGTGTTTTTAATAAAAGAGGCTTACATGCCTCATTTTTAAATAAAAAATAATAATTAAATTACTTATTTAAATAATTATTTAAATTCAATTTTTTTTTAAATGTATATCCTAATGGGAAAATCCTTTTGGGCATAAAACATTTGGCCAGAATTCTAAAAAGACATGTTCACACTATAAATTAGTTTATTTTTGAACATTTTTGCCCTTTAACTTAAATATTGAATATATTTAAGTTAAATAAAAATAATTTTAAAAAAATATATATCCTAATTATGTTATACTTTATTTACATATATTAAATATATTCTAATTTAATATAGTATCCTACATAAACTACATCTATTTTAAAGTGTTATAATTGATAAGTAGGTATTGAGTGATCTTTTATTTATTTGTTTTGAAACATCCTCTTAATTAATATTATTGGAGTAATTGTATTTTGTATTCATGGTTAAAATTAGTAAAATAATTTCACCAATGTCTATGTATCTTAATTCTTGTTTGGAATGATTCTGATATAAAAATCTAATGTGTTATTCATGGCATAGTTATAAATGTATTATCATCAATTATTTTTTAGAAATATCTAATTTCCAAAATAACATTATTTTTTCTCTTGAAAAACATCCATTATATATATAGACTAATCTATTTAGTTGATTATATTTAAAGAAAATTCAACTTATTTTTTTTGAATCTACGCTTAATTACTATAATTTACTAAATTTGTATTACAACATAATTAAGTATAATCTTAAGTAGATAAGATAGTCATTTGTAGTTATTATTAAATGATAAATTTTAATTGTCTTCTTCAATAAAGAGATTTATTTTAAGTCGAAAAAATAAATTTTTCTAAAGGTATGCATTGGTACCTTATGAACATTTTTTAAGGTACAATTCAAAATATTTTTTAACTAAAGCGTACAATTTTTTTATTAACTGAACAATATTTATTTTTAAAAATAAATCAAATGAACTATACACATACACAAAAATATTTTTTATTAACTGAACCAAATATTCAGATAATGATAAGCAAATAAATCCACACATACGATGTTAAAGACAGGAATTAATCATTGAAATAAAAATGTTTTTAAAAAAATCATGTCACACCCCAAACTAGAAGAGGCGTGACAGGCACCTAGTGCCTCACTTAACCGAGTGAACCACTGAGACATAAAGAAAATGATACAACGAGGGCCAGCAAGGCTCTTAGAATAACATAGTGAACAAGACAACTGGACTGATAAGGTCACAACATCATCAGGAACAGAGTGAAGGGACTAGCAAGCTGACAAGGTTGCAGTCGAAATGTATATAACAAGCCGACAAAGCTACTACGAAAAGCTAAAAAGACCCAATAGAATATGTCCACAAGTCTCTACGAATACTACACCTCAACTGCCTGGGAAAAGTCCCCAAAAACACCAACAATCATTTACAACCTTAAGTAGGCAAAATCTATAGATAATAGCCACCAGCTCCAGGAAAAATGGAGCTTACCAACCCCAAGCTAAGACAACACACCTATTGTGAAGGGTGATCATGACCTCTTTCTTAACCTGCATCATGAAATTTAGCGTCCCCATGCAATGGGACGTCAGTACGAATGAAATGTACTGGTATGCAAGGCGGAAAGTAGAATCACAAATAATTATTGTAAAAGGGTAATAAAGATACCAGCTGAAACTAAAACTCTGTTAGCCTCCGTGGCCAACGTTTAACCTCAAAAAAAAATATGCATGGTATGCTCGTGTACTCATATGTCGTGAATACATATATATAAATGCAAATGCATGACATACCCAACCAAATGCTAGCAATGGTGGTGCCTTCCGGTAGCGAACCGACATCATATTCGCCAATTTGTGGCCATCTGTGTATCATACATATAAATATAGGCAATAGGCCCTATACCTCCCGATTATAGCTCGGCAGTAGAATGCATAGCATGCCATGATATGAACTTTAAATGCACATAGTAGGCCATAAAAGAACTTAGCCAATCTTGGCTCACAAATACTCATATTCTCGTAATCATTTTTGTACAACCTATAAATGTGTCATGAAACCTCATATGTTGTTAGAATAAGCTTGAACACTTGATTCTACTTTAGAAACGGATTTAAATTGGAAGATGTTCACAAGGTGATGTAAGAATCTACTCATGACTTTACTTAGCTTCCATACGACAATTTAGGCCTACAAAATTCATAATAGACTTGAAACTCTTAACTCGACTTCAACTTAGAAAATTAGTCATTTAGGAATTCAAAAGAAGACTAGCAAACTTAACTTGATTTATGAACGACTCCAATTTGGTAGTAGTATGGTCCTTTTTTTGAAACAAGATTATGTGACGAGTATATAGACAAAGAATAGAGTAAAAGATTTAGTGTTGGTATGGTTTTCAAATAACATTTTCGTAAAAGCTTCTAACAAGGAAGAATTCCTTAACAACTCCCTTAAAAAAACATACTAATTCTCCAGCATTTCAGCATTTTCGTAAAAGCTTCTAACAAGGAAGAATTCCTGAACAACTCCATTAAAAAAACATACTAATTCTCCAGCATTTCAGCCTTACCATAGACATAAGGAATATGAAACTCGATGGGAAATTAACCTTAACCATAAAAGAAACATTCACAATATTAATTATAAGTGTGACGAAAATACGATGAAGCTAAAGAATACAATCAGCTGACATCCCAATGCCCTTCGCAAAGGGTCTCCCTAGCAACAAAATAGTAAAAATGACTCATTCGATAATTTTGTAATTTTCAGGATTCACGCAATATGAAAAAGAAGAATTTTTTCCATAACATACCTTGAATAAGGGATTGAATCTTGTTGTAACTAATCGATTTTCTTTAGAGGATCACATACAGGGTCGAGGTAGTTTTCCTAGCCTATCCCTTTCAATGCACAAGTGTGACTACAACAATTTAAGAAAGCATTTAAGCTTGTCTTATATTTAAGAAAAGAAAACAAGATAAATAAGTATGTGTGTTTAAGTATTCATATATATATATATATATATA
>NW_006239566.1:183016-196452 GCF_000226075.1 Solanum tuberosum
TAGTAGGTTAAGTACATGTATCTTGGTTAGGAAAATTTGATAAATGTTGTTGTATATATTCCACAAGGTGAAAATGAGAATAGTAGTAGTATTTCTAAAGGGATTTATATTTATACATATAAATATGTGAAAGGCGGTGATTATTGTATATAAAAAAAACTCCTTTAGTTATATTAATAAAATATTTATTTCCAATTTTTGAAATGTTGAATATGGAATGCATATTGTAGTACTACTACTCCACTTCCACGTGGAAGTGGAGGTGGCAACTTTCAACAATTCTTATCGCATTATGCATGTATTTAGGATATTGAATAGGTTCGTGATAAAAAAAAAATAAAAATAAATAAATAATATATATATATATATATATATATATCTTCATTAAATTATTAATAATTTATCAAATTCTTACAATATAAAACACATACAATTTATCATGACTAATGAACTTTTTTATAAATATTTAGGACATTTTTTTAAAGAAACTAAAAATATATTCGTATCAATATCAACTTAAAACCTATGTTTTTTAAACACGAACGATGTAACAACTAAACAAACAAATTTTTTTTTCTTAAATTTAGACTCTTAAACCTCTAACACTGTACCAAGAATAATTGTAAATACATAGGGTATTACAAATCACATGTGAGAAGTATCAAATATATTACTGAACTTTGTGAGAAGTATCACATTAAAGGAAGTTTCTAAAATTACCTTGTATGTAATTAACTTATTTATAGTGTTGTGTCATATTTTCACAATAAAATATCAAAAGAATTTATAACACGAAAAATTACTTTCTTATTTTTTTAATACATAAAATCATCTAACTAATAAATTTATCACACGGAACTTATCTTTCTATACTTATCACATGAAAGTACAAACTTTATTAAAAAAAGATTTGTTATCATCCGAAAAGAATAGTCTTTAAAGTTTATCATAAAAATATATTTATTTATTTTTTAAAAGATGATTATGAAATATAATATTCAAATAAGTATTTTATTTTTTGAAATATAATATTCAAATGAATATATTAGTGAAGAAAAAAAATAAGCATATCATATTATTTTTTAATATTGATGAAAGTGTATTAAATAAACTATAATGAAATTAAAATAAAGAAAAAAAATGTAATATTATCCCCAACAAATTTTGTGTTATGAAATTAGATATTAACGAATATTTTTTTTGTGTGCTTGATTTTAGAATTGAATGATTTGTATATAATAGAAATAAATAAATGTTATTTACAAGTTCAAAATTAGAAAATCATTGATAAACTGTATCCAAAAAATATCTTATGGAATTAGAATTTGTATAATTTAATTTTACATGTAATGGAAAAGAAAAGAGAAAGGATGACAACAAAGATGAAGAAAAAGGAACAAAGAAAGAGTGAATTAGGAAGAATTAGAAGAAGGTGAAGTTAGATTGTAATGGGTCCCACATTATAAAGTCCATTAAATAATTTCCTTCACACAATTAATAATAATTCTAATTCGGTAAACATAATAATTATTGTTCACACGTATTTTTAGAAGCTTAGGAAATAGTAGTAATAAAGATTTGACTTTACTTTAAAAGGGAAAAAGATTAAATTAGTCTTTTTACAATTCTGGCCAAATTATGGCCAATAATTCTGGCCATCGAGCACTTTTTAAATATTTTTGAGAAATCAGATTTAGGTAAAGTTTGAATTGAAGTTTTGAAATATATTTGATTATAATTTTTGAAAATAATATATTTCACCTTTTTTTTGTTTGAAAATATGAAATATAACTTATATCCTAAAAAATATTCATGAGTTTAATACAAAATTATTATCTTTATATTGATTCAAATAATAAATCATTCTAAAATCATAATATGATATTTTAATAAAAACTATTAATAACACAATTACTAACTGCTATAATTCATTAAACTTCAATTATTTACAAATCTATTAATGAAAAAATAAACAATAATACATTAGTAATAAATATTAAAAATAATACATTATCCTAAAATCATAATATGATATTTTAATAAAAACTATTAATAACACAACTACTAACTGCTATAATTCATTAAATTACAAATCTATTAATGAAAAATAAACAATAATACATTAGTAATAAGTATTCATTAATATAATCTTTCTATTTTTTAATGAACAATCTTTTTACTGCAAGCATTCATTTCCAGAGATCAAATGACTGAAAGAGTAGATAAGAATAATTGGGGGGGGGGGGTCATAAATAGATGGATTCACTGTATAAAAAAAATGATCTTTAGCGGTAATTAATTAACTATAGTAGTTTAATTGCCACTAAAAATGTATATTAGCGGTATTTAACACTCTTTGTAAATGTCCCTAAAGCCTATAGCGACACTAGATCCAATGACATTTAACTAATGTCGGTAAAAGCTTTATCACTCTTTGTTAATATGTATATTTATTGCCGCTAAAAATTATTTTTGTTGTAGTGATTATTATCTAAAATATAAGAGTTTAGGATAAGTTCTTATATGTCACCTTTCTATTTTGTACTTGCATTAAGAAATAATATAACTTTACCCTTCTATCCTTATTTAATGTTTTCTTTATTAATAAATGAAAAAATTAATTAACTATTCTATCAAGGGTATAATAGGCAAAATATGGTAATTTATGCATAAATTTTATAAAATGACAAGTATTGTGGTCCAACTATTTATAGAAAGGGATGACATATAAAATGGAACAGAGGGAGTAATTTTTTTAAAAATAATTCCAGTTCCTTTTTGAGTAGGGTGGGGGTAAAAAAATGGCATATACTTTTCGTCTATTTTACTCAACATATACTCTAAAATTTTTGTCATCTTCGATAATATTTTATTGATTTGAAGCAAGTGAGATCCATAAGTCCACTTGTTTTAAAGTAATAAGAGAGCTTCATAGAAGTTAAGTTGGTTGAGACTCTTTTGCTGAAATAAAATTTCTCATCACGATTAAGAGTTTTGGTGGATAACTGTTACCCATCGAAATGATGCAATGGAGGGAGTTGTTTTTTTTTTTTTTGAATTAGAGGTTTTAATTTTGAATATGATTTTTATTAGTAGAAGTGGTTCCTCACTATGAGACCTTACATGACACAAATTTAAATTAATTAGGCTCCAATACATATATTAGATGGTTAAAAAACAATAACAATGTTTTCATGTCGATTCACCACTTTGAAATCGAAGCAATCAAATACTACTATATATATATTAGAGATATACATATTCAATACTATTTTAATACAACTTATTCATTTAAACATAATAAATCATGACATTAACAATGCAAGGTATTATTTCTAAATACAACTTATTCATTTAATATAACAAACCAACTAATCATCAATAAAAGTTAATAACAATATAACTAAATCTCAACATTACTTATTCATCATATTCATTATTATCTTTTACACCCTACAAAACGACCCATAATGATAATGAGAATGATTCTTACAACAATTAAACTAGTTCAAGTTTGAGAGTAGGTATTCTCATTTCTTTTAGAGGAAATTGGATTCATATAAAACACAATCACGATATTGTTAAATGACTATGATACCATGTTAGATATATATAAATAAGAATATTTTGATTTTTCATCTTTGTGAGTTGGATATTTTTTACGTAAAATTATTGTGTCATTATTTTTATTTTATCTAATTCTCATTAAGTTATTACCATTCTAAAACAAATACTAGTTTAACCAAATTCATTAAAAAGTTTGAAAGTGATGCTTTATCAATATCATAATTATACGTTTTGGCTCCACATTGACAACAAGTGCATATCATGAAACTTAAACATATGGAGTTAGTATAGTAGTTAGATAAGAAACAAATTATTTATGTATAAATTTTGATATTATATTTATATGATATTTAATTGGTAGGTAAAAAGAAAATATTTTTTTTATAAAATTAATATGATGTTTGGTTGACAATTTAGAAACCCGCATAATTAATATATGCATTAAATAAATAGATAGATTCACTTATGATTAATCTCTACTTTACTATCTCATATATATATATATATAGAAATGGGACTTTGTTGGACGAACACAACAGATATTGATTGTACAATAAGCTTTGTAAAGTGTACCATAAATTTGGGCTTATTTAATTGTACCAACACGTGTATACTATTTCATTTTTCTAGCAATTCACCTATGATTGACTACTTTGGTTTCTCCTGCTCTCTTCTAGGTCTTTCTATTTCTCCATTCTTTTTCTTGCATGTCCATCAATTTTCACTCAGACCCAGAGAGGACGAGAAAGCATTCGGAGAGGAGCAATCTTTTACCGCAGGTTTGTTAGTTAATTCTCAGTTTGGTATCTTAAGGAAAATTTGGACTCTGTATTTTACTTTGGTCAGTCTTACTTGATTCACGAGTTTAGCAAGGATATTGGAATTTTTTGTTCAATTGCCGAAAATTATTTTATACTGCATAAACAACAAACCTAATAAATCAGTGTTTGGAATTTGAGCTAGCGTACTTTCAGACATGTATTTCAATTGGGGGTACTTGCATCATTTTGCTGCTCTTTAACCAAAAAAATTTGCATAAACATTTGCTCCTTCATCTTCCAATTTTCCTCCTTTTGTTCTTCACTTTTGGATTTCTTGTGAAGTTTCTCAATTTTCTGTTAAATAACTTTCTGGCGGACGCGGGTCCTCTTTCAGTTATTTTTTCTATTGACCCCTAATTTTTGGTGTGATCTAGTTGGCGTATGTTTATGTTTTCCTCTATTTTTCATGAATGATTTCAGTAGCTTAGGTAAAAATAAATTGCAAAAGTATATTGGACTTTCGTACTTCAATACACACTGACTAGCTCAACATTATTGGCTTATGACACTTTAGATATGCTGCAATTAGATACTAAGCTTTAAGAATTTATCAAATGAGTAGTTTTTATCATACATAATTGGCAGGTGATACTTTCTGTAGCAATCAATATGAAGAAATTTTGAGTATTTAAACTTGAATGTATAGATTACCATTAGTAAGAGCTTACACCTTAACAATTTTTTAATCAATAATTGTGAGATAACCTCTATTTTGCAAATTGTTATAAGTTCTGAAAATAAAAAAAGAAAATCTTGCAATACAAAGTCTTATTCTTGCACTCTTTTTCTCTAATTTCAGTTACTTCATCGTTATTGAGCTTACCAACTATTATTCTTGAGCCAGTGTTGTCTGAGAGGTGATATAAAAAAAAATCAGCAGCAAGTTCCAAAAGCTTTATATATTGTTGCAGTCGTACTCAGAATGCATTTCCATGATTGCCCTGTTAGGATAAGTAAAACAATCCCTTGGTTTCAATTTATGTGTCTTACTTTCGTTTTAAGTTTATTAATAAAGAATGTCTTTTTCTATGTTCATAACTCTTAAATTTTATTATTCTACGTGACATGTTTAAGACCACAAGGTTCAAATGACATTTTGATGTATAGCACATATAATTAGTCAAAAGAAGATATTTACATGTGAAGGACCTTAATTTCATGAACAAAAAACAGAAAATTTTGCGAGAAGATACTTTCAAAATATAGTATTCTCATTTAATATTCTATCTCTAGGAAGGACTCTAATGCTCATTACTTTAGTGTTTTCACAATGTCAGTAAATAAGACACACCTTTTGTTAATAAAAATGCATGAACCCTCAGAGAACTAAAATAAAAGTCGTAGTGGTATTTCAGTGGTTAAGATGTGAAGAAAAGATGGCAAAAAGGATTGGCCACAATAGTAGCCAGTAGCCCTTTTATAAGATCAGTTTTCAGGTCTTGACACATTTAATTAATATTATTATTTTAATCAATTCTTTGGTAATGTTTTGAAGATGATGGATGATGCCATGAGAGTACTCCGCTGGTAAATGGACCCTTTTTTTTGTTGTTGATAAATTAGTACTTTTCTCATTGTTATTAATTTATATCCATTTTTCATGGCCTCTTTCCATTTGAAGTTAAAAAGGTTGATCATGTTTCCAAATGGAGGTAAAATTTTGAATTTCTCTAAAAATAATACCTTTGATTTTATTTTTATTTTAGACTTCTTTATGTATCTAGATTTGAGCCTTTCTTCTTATTTTTCTTTCAATCAAGTCTGTCATTTAATAATTTTTAATGGGTGATACATATATTTGTTTTTTCTTCCGTCATGCTTCTTTGTTCATTCCTTACAGGAGATTAATTGTTTGTTCAAACACTACTTATGAATTAATTTTATGTTTGATATGCCTAAAGTAACTAAAGAAGTTTATGTTTCTTTTCCTTCCTTTTTTTTAACACAGGACTTCTATACCTTGCATAGCATTCACCAATTCAAGAGCTATATTATTTAGCACTACTAGACAATATTAGTAAGTAATATGTCGTTTAATTGAACCTAGAATTTTGATTGGACTGGTACTAATCTATATAAGAGTCGTCATCTATTTGGTTTCTACATGATTTTCGTCTTGTGTACCTTTTCGGCTCAAATTTGGGGTTTGAGTATATTTATTCGCCCAACTCTATTAGATCTTTCTATGAATTCTTACAAGTCCAATATAGATGTAATGTGCAATTCGTCTTTCATTTAGCACTTTTTTCTATTGAGTTTTGAAAATTGATGATTGCCTCTACTATGATATCTTGGGATTTGTTGGGAAGTAAATTTGAAAAACTTCAATTGTTAGTTGTGGCGTGTTTATACTATGATGTCAAGACAGAAAAGACTATATTCTTTCGACTATTGATTTGCAGGTTACTAAATACTAAGATATTTGTGTTCTTTATCACTTCAAATAAGCGTATATTTTGGTTATAATGACATAACATCTTGCTCTTATGTTAATTTCTTTCACATACTTAATCTACCTAAAACAAACAGTATTTTGTGTCCCACATGAGATTTTGTCCATCTTTTGAGTAGCAAGGTAAATATATGTCTATGTCAAACAACAATGTGCAAAGATAGAGGCATTTATGAGATACTCTAGATGATCTTTATGTTTTGTTGACAGTGAATTGACAGGATTCCCTAGCAATAGGTTAATAAGACTTTTCTTATTTGACTATCAACAACTCTGGACGAAAAAGAAAATGCCAATTACCTTGAAAACTCTGTGCAAGTAAAATGACCTCTTGACCGAACACATGTAAAACTATGAAAGACAAATTAAGAAATCACGAAAATTGAGGTGTGAAAAAAGAAATAAATGTGAAGCTGAAGATGTAAACGACAAAAAATAATCCTCTTTAAGTGGTAAAAGCTAAGCATAAGTGAAAGTGGACATTTTTGTTACTGTATACTATTCTTTATGAGATTCTGGAATGAATGGTGCTAATACATTATTTAATTGTGCTAATAGATGATGTTGATAAGACGGTAAAATTCATTTTGTTTTCTATCTTTACGATATAGTATAGGATCCCTGCCTTTCCGACTAGCAGTTATGCCTTTTCCTAGATTTTTTTTGTTGTTGTATAATTAGAGTTTGGACTCCTCCAGAATCAGATGGAAGGAACATATTTGGAAGGCGCCAGACGCAAGAAAAGGACTTGCCTTATGTTTCTGATGATTGTGAAACCAAAAATAGTCAGGTCCAACCCCCCACCCCCCCAACAAACAAAGAATAGAACTTTTGTATTGTCATTGTTATAGTTATTATTGCAGTTTTCTAAATATGGATGATGTTTTATGAGCAGAAGGAGAAGATGATGAGAGAGTTTAACAAAGCCTAAGTAGCTATCCAGTGAGTTTCATAGTTTTAATGTGATTACCTTAGACTTTATTTTTTGTACTTAACATGACAACATATGTTACACCACATAAGAAATATGTTTATAATTTGTTTGTGAGCTTCACCTTGTTTTACAAACTTATGGTAAAAAGTGAAGTAGAGAGGAAGTGTTGTTCAAAACTTATCATGATGTTTTACTTAGTTCTGTTCTTGATGGTCCTTGTCTTTATCGGAGCATTGAACAGATCGTTGGATGATTCAATTTCTAAGATTCAAAGTGAGTTGCCTTCAACTAAGGATCCTCTAATTCCACGGATAACTGAAGAGGTTCCTTTCTTGAGCACATATTCTGGAGGATGTAGGCCGAGAAAGAAAACATTTATGGTTATTGGGATAAACACCACCTTCAGTAGTAGAAAAAGGCGCGATTCTATTAGACAGACTTGGATGCCTCAAGGTGTTAATTACAAGATTATTGATGTATATACTTCTTCCATTTTCATTTTCTTCCTCCTTTGACAACATTCTGTGTGTTTGCATAGGTGCAAAGCTATATAGATTAGAGCAAGAAAAGGGGATCGTTGTGCGTTTCATGATAGGCTACATGTATGATCTGTATTGTTCTATATCTTCTTCATGCCAAACATATATATGTTCATTCATCAATGAGTTTCTGCTGGAGTTTCATATTGTTTCTTGCCAAAAGAGTGATAATATGCTTCCTGTTCTTTGTTTTAAATTTCCTCTGCTTCACTTAGAAGTTGAATGTATGATTAGCTTTTCAAAAGATATACGAAGGAAATTATCATTTAGAAGCTTTGTTAAGAGTTAGTAATTCACTACTAAAGATGTACTGGAAAGATTTAAGACAAGGTATAGAGAACTGCAAGTGAGTGATTACAGAATCCTTCATCTGTAATCTAGCATTCTGGCACCTTTTTCATTTTCTATCTGGTAATGTGCAGCATGCAACTTTTGAACGAAGCTGTAAGAAGTACATTTTGCTGCTTAAAGGAACTTGCAAGAACTTTGAATCTTCTATAAAACAATATTTGCCTTCACAAACTAATGTGTGTTGTTATCCCACTCTTTCTGGATTTCTAAGAACTAAATACTAAAGGTATATAGAGTTGGTATTCTAACTAAATACTCGACGTGACTTTTGGGACTGGGAATGCCATTTGTTGCATAAGTTATGATGATCCATGTTAATTTTCCTATTGTAGCTTCAAAATGATCAAAGGAAAGGATATTAGCTTTTGTTAAGGTTGTAGATTTGAATCAATGACATTCAATGCTTCAATTTACTTCTGTCTTTAGAATGTCAAGACGAGTGAATATCTTGCCATGATCAGTACCTCTCAGTTGCTTAGTTGTTACTTGTGAACACCATTCCAGCAATCAATTTAGTTGGACGTGAATTACTCTGTTATTGCATTTGTGCTGATATTGCAAATGTTAAAAGCAAAGTAATAACATCCCTTATGAGTTTCATGTTTGATGGTTTCTATACTTTTCAATCTTGGGTAGATATATCACGGGCCCAGGAGTATGGTTTTAACTTGATGCCCAACATGATAAGAATAAGTGCAGGATAAGTGTTTTCTTTTGTCTTCGTTTTTTTGTTTCTTTTAATTGAAATTTTAAATAACAACATGAAAGTTTACTTTGTATCAGAATAGGAAAGATTTTTTCTAGAGCTAAATGGTGCATTTGGATATAAATGTGGGAGATTGGTTCTCTTGTGGAAACTGTATCTTCCACGATAGTAAGTCATAGATAAGCCATGAGAGATTCAGACACAGTATGTTGCACATTTTCTCACCTGTAATAATCTGCCAAATGTTTTTGCTATCCTTCTAGAGGCAGTTTACAATTTCCTAATTTTCGAGGTATCTCTAAATTGAGTGATAATTACATTTATGTTTGAGGGATAAGCTCAGTCACCAAAAGTTTCCATCTCTTCTTTCGGTGCACTTTATTGTATTCAGATCATGTTATTGAATTTAATCCTGAAGAAGTTTGTACTAAGTTCAAAAATAGAAGTTCAAGTTATAACATCACTTTAGATTCAAAACAAAAAGAGAAGTAGAGCCATCTAAACTGATTAAAGTTATTGGATTACCCAACAAACTGGATTGCATTAGTTATTTTATGTACTCTTGATAAAATAATAATCATTTTTATGTACTAAGATGTTTTTGCACTTTCTCTTTTTCTGCCAATTTTTACAGAGCAAGAAGGGAATAATCGTTAGACTTGTTTGAGAGCTTATTATAAGACCAGCTGAAGGATAAGTTGAAATATTATGTATTAGTAGATTTTAAGTTGCTCACCCTCCTCTCAATGAAAAAGAGAAAGTGAGACTTGAGAAGGACATGTTGATTTTAGAATCATACATCTATTTGAAGTAAGTAAATGCTACCATATCTCCATTGATAATATGTATTGTTGCTATGATATCTTTCTTTTTTGGCATGTGAATCAAGTAAACTTATATGAGTATAAGAATGGTACAAATAAAACATTAGAAAGGAAGGATTGTTTTTAATGAAAAAGAGAAGTGAAATGCACATGAATAGTAGCCATTGGATTGCACTTGGGTGAAGGTCCTTTTAAGACTAATTGCTCAGATAAGTTTGCAACAAATTAAAACAAGGTTTCCTAAAACATTCTTTTGTTGAAAACATCTTCTCTTACAAGTGAAGTAGTCAATTTTTTTTTAACTCTCTCTGGGATGGGGCAAGAAGAAGCAAGTCCAAAAAATTTCATCCATACTCCTTTATCTTTGTTTTATAAGTAAAAAAGACATGAGAATTTTAGAAATGTACATACTTATACTGCCCATATTTTTATTTTTTTTCTTCTATTGTACTTCACAATTTTGTGAGTGTTTGACTACCTAATAACTATTGTGCAGAGTAATAGTTGATTCTTTTTCTTTAGTGTATTTTTGGTTGGAAACATTAAGTTTCATATTGTTCACAACTTGCAGTAATAGAAGCAATTACAGTTCTCAAGGGAATGGTGAAAAGATGTGCATGGAAGAACTCATGTTTGTCCATTATGATTCATTGTGCTTGCACATAACCGAACATGGATAGAAAGACGAACTTTAAAGTTTAATTACAGAATTCTACGAAAGATGAACCCGAACCAAAAGCTTTTATGGAAAATACTGTTCATAAAGAGGGTGCCAAAATGAACAAATTTTTTGAAAAGGCGTCAACGTTTGTCTATGTAATGGAACTGATTTCTTTGTATTACTCACATTAACAAATTTTATGTGAAAGCTTTTCTTTAGTCCAAATTTCATTATTCCCAATGAAACCAACTATTGGATTTCATATTGTTGAAGCTTTTGCCGGTAGGTAATAGAATGAAACTAAATAATCATATGCCTGGTCATGTTGGGTGAAGGTTTTTACAGTGCTACAAAGATTTTAGAATGTTTGATTGATGAAACTTTCATATTTCATTTTCAATATCATGTTATTAAGGAACAATTGTAGTGTAATTGTTTGGGCTTAGCTAGAAAAACAATTTAATTATGCTGGTGAGCATGGGCCTTGCTAATCTAGTGTGTATATATATATATATATATTACTAATTACTATTATTTATAAGCCAACAAACATGGACGAACACTGCATCACCTGATAGTACAAAAGGTTACGTGAGTTGTACTATCAACAACTTAATTTTTCAGCCTAGGTAGACACGTGTATTGCAGCCCAATAATTTGTTTTTTCTGGGGACACCTGTCTACCTTTTTCATTTTTTTGTTTCCGGGACTTATTTTCTCTTCTCCTCACTTACTTACTTTACATCTTCTCTGTCAACTATTCTCTCTGCAAACTTGTGAGATTTTGGGCATTTTTTGGTGAGAATTGGATGGATTTTCCCCATATGATGTTGCATTATTATCATCGATTTAATAATTTGGTATATTTTATATTTGTTATTTTTCAAATATTTTGAATATAATTTCTTGCTTGAATTCAGGTACACGTTAGTAATTTAACCTTATCTATGCATGCATTTAGTTTCTTTGATTAATTTCGTCTAATCTTCATTAGAGCATAATCAAATTGTTCTGGGCTTCTTTTACATTCTTTCCACACTTCTTAATTTGACAATTCAATGGCTTTTTGGGTTAAATCTATGAGTATTATTTGAAAAGAGATAACGGCAATGTAATAGATTGAGTTTCTCTTAAACGATTTATTAATGTTGCAAATTCATAAACTTGCTTTGATTAGAGAAGATGTGGAGAACTACTTCAAATACGTGTGGTAACTTAATTTTTGTTTTAACTTGAAATTCTTTTATTGAGCTATGAATCTATTGTTACTTTATTTATTCTTTTCACCAACCTGCTACTCTCTGCTCCCAATTTAAGTTGTCTCTTTAGTTTGTGTACAGAGGGGATATATTGGGTAGCTTTCTGAGATGAACACTTTTAAGTAAAAAAAAATGGTGCTCGAAGTGAATTTTTTTGATAAGCAAATCTTGAAAAATCTTTGAGAAGTGTAGAGAAAAGCATTGTCCGCAACAAAGTGAACAAATCAACTTAGAAACTACTATGGTAGTGAAAGACTTGACCTTCTTGATAGGTCTTCGGTATCGCCTTCTCTCATCATTAAAGACGCCGCAAGGAAGTTGACTAGAAGGAGTGGATGTTAGGCACACAGGGAAAAGACTCTGACTATGCGCTGGCACTAGCCCTGGCATGGATTCTTCTTTGATTGAATGAACGGGACATAAGAGAACCAGAATCATATTAGATTTGTTATTAGTTTTCCTGCTCCTTGTGATTTCTTTCATCAACGATGATAGTTTCTTTCAAATATGATGTTTATGCGTTTTTGCTTATTTTCGCCGCATATATAAATTGTTGCTGCTCTTTTAAATGAAGTGAACTAGCAGGAAGAATTCTCGGTGGTGGCGGTGGCTCTATCTGAAGCAGTTTCCCCATAACTATGACACTTGCCAATTTTAGCAAATTCAAAACACTCGCATTGCAAGTTTGTGACAATTCCAACCAGTTAAAATACATTTCATAATTGGAAAACACTTCTTCTACTATGCACCTGTGATATTTGATGAAATGTCTAACTCATCTTATTTGGCAATAACTTATGGTGCTATCTGTCATATCTTCAAAGTTGTGTGTTTAATACTTGAGACAATAATTTGTTATGTTGATGTGCTTACTAATAAGAATGTCTTGATGCAGAGTACAAAAGCATTTTATAGCGATGGTGACCCGATTGAAGTGCAATGATAAGGTGAGAACTATGCATCAAAACTTGGTAAGCATATCACACATTATATCGTTGATGACACATTATGTCATACAAATGTTAGTCAGTGGAGATATCTAAGTCTGGTTCTTCTCATGTTTGAAGCAATATGCGGATTGGAGAAAACTAGGCAAAGAACTTGGCATTCCCTATTAATGAAATAGATAATATACATGAATTTGTAGGAATTTTTTTATGAATTATGTAGTTTTTCAACTACTTATTTGGGCTTCTCTAGGAACAAAACGCAAGGCTATTGAGATATGAAACGGTGTGATGAATAGACGTGAAAAAGAAGAGTTGATGTATGACTCATGTTGGATGACAATGTTATAAACTGTTGTAAAACACTTTTAAGAT